>NC_133666.1:290898468-291198468 GCF_037893015.1 Macrotis lagotis
ACCATCAGTAAAAGGAATTTGTGTACACTTATAGACAACACTAAATCTAGTAGATCTGGGAAGACAAACAGCTCTTTTATGAGAGAACTCAGCAGATATAATATCCAAATTGCAGGCATGAGGGAAATAAGTCAGGCAAATAAGGCTAGCTTACCAATATTGGAGCTGAATACACATTTTTTTTTTCTGGAGTAGTCACAGTAAAGAGTAGTGCTGTGAAGCCAGAGTAGATTTTGCAATCAAAATTAATTTAGTCAACAGGCATATATGCCTGCCAAAAGGAATGAATGACAGTTTGATTGCCACTTGTGGGAAAATGCCACACCACCATTATCAGCACCTATGCTCCCATATGATGAATCCTAATGAGGTCAAAGAAAAATTTTATATAGATCTGAAGATCCTTATTATCAATGTGCCAAAAGAGGAGAAGCTTATAATTCTGGGTGATTTTAATGCTAGATGAGGCTCAGACTACCAGGGAGGGAGTCCTTGGAAAGAATGGTGTTGAAAACAACACCCAATGGTCAATTATCACTGAAGACTTCTGCATGTCATGACCTTTTCATTGTCAAACATTGCCTCCAAATTACCCAAGCACAATAAAACTTCATGGATGAACCCTCACAGTAAACATTGGCATTTAATAGATTATGTCCTTATAGGGACATAGAGACAGACAAGAACAGAGTTTGATGGAGGTTGTGTCTTGTGCAGTGCTAAACTAATCATAGACATCCTCTCCAAGCTAAATTTTCATGTTCAAAAAAAGCAGCAACCCAAGGCAAAATGATTACTAGAAGACAATGTCAGTAGAGTAGATAACTTCTCTAAGTTAGAACAGTTTATTGCTAACTTGGAGGGAAAACTGAGCCATCACATGATTGGTAATAGTAGAGGAGAAAAGGAATAAGCAACTTTTAGAGATTTGGTGTATAGTACATTTGCTCTTCTGGTTCACAATGCTCACAAACATCAAACCTAGTTTGAAAAAAATGAGGGGGAAATTCAGAAGCTGCTAATTGAAAAATGAGAAATCCACAACGTTTACCAAGGTTTACTATCAGAAAAGTTCACCAGTCTCTAAGAAGGTAGCATTTAATTCCGTCAAAAGTGAAGTACAAGAGAATCATAGAGAGGTGCAGGATTCTTGACTCAGTAACAACATAGATGAAATTCAGTGTTAGTTACACTGAGTGTAACAATCCAAAACATTTTTATGATGTCCTTAAGGCTATTTATGGACCAAATTCATTACATCTTAATTACTCTGATTATGAAGCCACATTGATAAGACATAAGTTCATAATCCCAGAGAAATGGGCTGAATATTACAATAATGTTAATAGACCATGATCACTCAGTGTTGAAGTTATTGACCATTTCCCTCAGGTTGAAGTCAATCCCTCTCTAGTCAAATTTCCAACTGAAGAAGTAGGATGGTCCATTGCTCATACAAAAACTAATGGAAATTTTCTAGGTTAAATGGTAAGAGATTATCTGCACAGGAGTTCAAGAATGCCTCCACTGATTATGTTTATAAAGGTAAAGGAAATAGATTGTTCTGTGATAGAGGGAACTCTCTCTCTTAATCAGTTCTGGCAAGATTCTTGTTAGAGTCCTTCTTAAAAGATTGATCTGTCACTTGTAAGATGGTCATCTACCTGAGAACCAATGTGGCTTCAGTAAAGGCTAAGGAATGATGTTTGTTCATTGATATGATATTTGCTCCCCAACAACTCCAGGACAAATACAAGGAGCATAACAGAGGTCTGCACATATTTATAGACCTGACCTGACCTTTGATACTGTTCATTGCAAAGGCTTTTGGAAAATTATGTCAAAATTTGGTTGCCCAGAGAAGTTCAGCAATACTGTAGGTCAATTTCATTATGACATTCTGACCTGGCTTCTGGATAATGAACAATGATTTCACACTTTCCCAGACATCAGTGGAGTGAAACAAGGCCGTGCACTTGCTCTCATGCTTTTTATCATGATGCTTTCAGCCATGTTTTTAACACATCAAAGAGGATGAATAAAGATCAGCTACCACACTGATAACTTGAAAAGACTATAAACCAAGACTAAAGTAGAGTAAGTGTTGGTACATGGTTTTTTAATTTGTAGATGATTGTAAACTCAAAGCAGCTCCTGAAGTTGAGATACTGCAAAGTATGAATTCATTCTCTGAGCCTTGAGCTAATTTTGATCTAGAAATTAACACCAAGAAAACACAGGTGCTTCACCAACCAGCTTTTCACCATCCATATGTGGAACTATTGATTATAGCAAATGGAGAAGTTTTGAATGCTGTGGATAAGTTCACTTTCCTCATTGAATACTTTCCACTATATACACATTGAAAATAATGTTGACAAATTCATTGCCAGAGCTAGCTCAATGTTTGAGAGATTCTGAAAGAAAGTGCGGTATAGTAGAGGTATTAGACTGACTACAAAACGGAAAGTCTACAGAGCTGATCTGCTGACCTCATGGATGTATACTTATGCAACCTGGACAGTATATCTGTCCAAGTCAGGAAAATGTTAATTACTTTCATTTGAGTTATCTTAGGAAGATTCTGAAGATCAGCTGACAGGATAAGGTTCCAGACACTGAGGTCCTTTTTTGACTTAAAATGCCAAGTATCCAAATTCTACTACAGAGAGCACAACTCTGAGGGGATGGTCACATTGTTTGAATGACAAACATAGGCTTGCCTATGTTTATTGAGAACTCATACAGGCAAGTACTCACATACAGATCAGAAAAAGCAGTACCCAGATGCTCTCAAATTCTCTCTTAGAGAAATTGATTTATGACATGGAAAACACTAGCACAGGACCTCCTGGCATGGGGGTACCCTCATTAGAGAAGGTGCTGTGGTCTATGAGCAAAGGAAGTAGACAATGAAAAAAAGACAAGCAAATTTAGAGAATTCATTCCAAATGTTCATTTGGACTATTGGTACCTGACCACTTGAGCGTTCCAAGCTCATGTTGACCTGATCAGTCAGAGTTGGGCACAGGGTAATTTGACTCTGACATAGTGTCATTTTGCTCCTCTTCAAGAATGAAAAACAGCAACCACCAACCAACCAGCATGCACTTTGACCACATCCCAAAAACTATCTTGGTAGATCGGCTAAAGCATGTAGAAGCCAACCTACAGGCCTCAAATCTGTAGGTAAGTTAAGCAGATGTATACCTCAAGCATGTGAAGAACTTTCCTCAGTAGAATGGGTGAATGGAACAATTTTTTTCCAAAGAACCATGAAGATGATTGACACAGGCTCTGTGAAGCACTTAGAGCTTGATTAGGCATCAAAGATGCCAAGTTCATCCATTGAATTCTAATTTATCTCCTGTTGTCCCTACTATTTTTTTTTTGCCACTAGACTTTGATGACTCAGAAAGAGAGAGGCTGATGAATTTGTGCAATTCTGCCTCATTTAAATCCATTAACAAGTAAGTCAAGACATCACTCTTAAAATTAAAGGACAAATGACAATAACACAATAATATCATATCACTTCTATATACCATAACCTGATCAACTATTATCTAATTTATGGCAATTTATGGACTTCCTTAGAGTTCCATTTTTTACCACCTCACAAAACTATAAATTTTTTGTATATTCTTAGAATTTATGTCACTTAAGATTAATTCCTCCCTTAATTTACCCTCTTTCCTATTCAATCTTCTTTCTTCCATTTCTCTCCTAGTTTCTTGTTGTCAATTTTTGTTCCAAACTGTGTGTATGTATATTCTTCCCTCCTTTGATCAGTTCAGGAGACAGCAAGATTGAGTATGAGATGCTCACCTTCACCATCTCCTCCTTATTTATATAGATGTCCACTTGCAATCCCTTTTTGTGAACTAATTTTCTCTTACTGTTTCTCCCTCTTCCCTTCTACTATCTAATGTATTCCTTTTTCCTACTGTTCCATTTTTCTTTTAAGATGACTAGGACAATAACCATTCACAAGTCTTCTGTATAATTAGACTCCCTCTATAATTCCTGATGATGACAGAGTTCAGAGGAGGCATATACATCATCATCATCTTCTCATATAAGAATGTAAGCAATAGCTTCTTATTTGGGCTTTTGCAACTGTGCATATGTATTTACCTTTTATGTTTTTCATAACTAATATTTCTGAACTTCAAATTTTGTACACTGAACTGGCCTTTTCATCAGGAATTCTTGGGACTCTCTATTTAATCAAAGATCCCTTTTAGACCTTGTAGGTTAGTATACAATTTTTCTAAGCTACTTATTCTTGATTGTAAGCCTATATCCTTTGCCTTCTTGGATAACATATTCCATTTTCATTTCTTTATTTTGGTGGCTGCTAAATCATTGGTGATTCTGACTGTGACTCCTCAGTACTTGAATTATTTTTTAACTACTTGCAGTAGTTTTTCTTTGTTCTGGAAACTCTGGATTTTAATTATAATATTCCTGGGAGGGTTTAGTTTGAAATTTCTTTCAGGAAGTGAATTAGTGTATTCTTACTATTTCTATTTTGCCCTCTGTATTTAAGATAGCAAGGCAGTTTTCTTTTAAATACTTTGAAAAGGTTGTATATGCTTGTGTTTTCATCATGGAATTCAACTAGGCCAGAGATTCTTAATTTTTTTTTGTCCTCAAACTGATTTCCAGGTTAGTTGTTTTTGCTATGTGATACGTCACATTTTATTCCATTTTCAACTCTTTTGATATCATTTTAACATTTCTGGTTGTCTAATAGAGGTATTGGCTTCTATTTGATATATTCTAATTTTAAGGGTGTTTGTGGTTTGGACAAGTTTTTTTTATTTCTTATTTTATTTTGTTTTTCCAATTACAGGCAAAGATAGTTTTCAATTTTAATCCTTTTGCAAAACTTTGAGTTTCATATTTTTCTGTCCCCACCCTTCCTGTTCCCTTTCCCCATGTCAGTGACAAAAGATACAGATTGTACGTGTAGATCATGTTTAATATATTTCTGTATTAGTCATGTTGTGAAAGAAGAATTAGAACTAGGTGGGAAAAATCTATCAGAAAGAAAGAAAAAAACATAACAAATGTTTTAAAAAGTGAACATAACATGCTTTGCTCTGAATCTAGACTGCATAGTTTTTTCTCTGGATGTGGATCTCTCAGGGTTGTCCTTGATTATTATGCTGCTGAAAGGAACTGAGTTCATTATAGTTGGTATCTCATAATGTTCCTGTTAATGAGTACAGTGTTCTTCTGGTTCTACTCACTTACTCAGCATCAGTTCATGCAAGACTTTCCAGGTTTTTCTAAAGTCCAGCTGCTTCTGATTTCTTACTCCATAGCATTCATATACCATAACTTGTTTAGTCTTGCCCCGATTGATAGGCATCCCCTCAATTTCTAATTCTTTGCCACCATGAAAAAGTTATCATATTTTGTACATGTGAGT
The DNA here is from genome assembly GCF_037893015.1 of Macrotis lagotis. Lineage (NCBI taxonomy): Eukaryota > Metazoa > Chordata > Mammalia > Peramelemorphia > Peramelidae > Macrotis > Macrotis lagotis. The sequence continues at coordinate 290,903,909 of NC_133666.1, forward strand.
CTTTCCCCCTTTTAAAGATCTCTTTGGGATATATACTAGTAGTTATATTGCTGGATCAAAGACTTTGCCTAATTTTATTGCTCTTTGGGATATAGATTAGTAGTGATGTTGCTGGATAAAAGAGTTTGCATAGTGTTATTGCCCTTTGGGCATAGTTCTAAATCGCTCTCCAGAATGGTTGGCTTAATTCACAACACCACCAACAATGCATTAATTTCTCAGTTTTTCCATTTGATCATTTTTCTTTTTTTTTTTGTCATTTTAGCCAATTTGATAGGTGTGAAATGGAGCATCAGAATTGTTTTAATTTGCATTTCTCTTATCAAAAATGATTTAGAGCACTTTTCCATATGACTATTGATAACTTTAATTTCTTCATCTGAAAACTGCCATCCAAATCCTTTGGCCATTTATTGATTGGCAAATGACTTGTATTCTTATAAATTTGATTCAATTCTCTATATATTTAAAAAAGGAGTAATTTATCAAAAATCTTAGCTGTGAAAATAAATAATTTCCCAGCTTCCTGTATTTCTTCTAATCTTGGTTGCATTGATTTTATTTGCACAAACCTTTTTAATTTAATGTAATAAAAGTTATCCATTTTGCAATTTATTAATGTTCTCTCTCTTGTTTCAGCATAAGTTCCTCTGCTCCCCATAGATCTGACAGTTAGAATATTCCTTGTTCTCTTGTCTTATAATATCATCTTTTATGTATAAATCCTGAACCTATTTTGACCTAGATTTTGCCATACTATTTTCTAGTTTTCTCAGCAATTTTGTCAAAAAAATTATTTTCCCACAATATAGTTTTTTGATTCTTAATGATTATATTCATTTAGTATTGTTTCTTTTGTACCTAATCTATTTTCTCTATTTCTTAACCAGTACCAGACAGCTTTATTGACCTCTCCTTTCCCTCTTCCCCTCCCCCCAATTTATGATATAGTTTTAGATCTGGTTTGGCTAGGACATCTTCCTTTGCATTTTTCATTGATTTTCTTGATATTCTTGAACTTTTGTTCTTCTAAATGAATTTTGCTACTTTTTTTTAGCTCTGAAAAATATTTTTTGGTACATTAATTGGTATGTTAGTGAATAAGTTAATTAATATAGGTAGAATTATTATTTTTATTACATTTGCTCAGCCTAACCAGAAGCAATTTACATTATTTTAATTGTTAGATCTGAATTTGTTTGTGTGAAAAGTATTTTGAAATTATGTCCCTATGGTTTCTGGATTTGTCTTGTCAGGTAGACTCCCAAGTATTTTATATTGTCTATGATTACTTTAAATAGCATTTCTCTTTCTAACTCTTGTGCTTGGGCTCTTGTGGCTGGGTTGGTAATATATAGAAATAAAAGATGATTTATGTGGCTTTATTTTATATCCTGCAACTTTACTAAAGTTGTTAATTAAAGTAATTTTTAGTTGATTTCTAGAATTCTCTAAGTATATCATCATATCATCCACAAAAAGTGAGAGCTTTGTTTCTTCATTGCCTGTTCTAATTCCTTCCATTTCTTTTCCTTCTCTTATTGCTAAAGTTAAAACTTGTAATACAATAATAGTGGTGATAATGGACATCTTTGTTCCCTCCCACCATCTTATTGGGGATGTTCTAGATTAACCCCATACAATGCTTCCTGATGATAGTTACTGCTTATCATTTTATTTTATTTTCTCCTGTTACATGCAAAAACAAGTTTAAAAATTGGCTTTTAAAATCTTGAGTTCTGAATTTTCTCCTTTCCTCCTCCTTTCTACCCAATCCCCCTCATTGAGAAAGCAAATTATTTGATATAGGTTAAAAATATAGTCATGAAAAGCATTACCACAGTAGTCATGTTGTAAGATAATCCCCTGCTCTCCAAAAAAGAGAGAAACTTAAGAAAAATAAAGTAAAAAAAAAGTATGTTTCAATCTGTATTCAGATACCATCAGTTCTGTCTTTGGGATGGATAGAATTCTTTAATCATAAATCTTTCCGAGTTCTCCTTGGTCACAACATTGCTGAGAAAAGGTAATCATTCACAGCTTGTCATCCTATAATATTGCTATTCCTTTGTATATAGTACATTTCCCATTGCATCTGCACATGTAAGTTTTTTTTACTGAAACAGCATCCTGTTGATCATTTCTTATAACAGAATAGCTTTTCATGTTAATCATATACCACAAGTTGTTCAGTCATTCTCCATTGAATGGGCATCCCCTCAATCTACAACTCCCTACTATCAGAAGAGTTGCTATTAATATTCTTATACATATAAGTCCTTTTTCCTTCCAGCTTTTCATCTCTTCTGGAATACAGACCCAGTAATGTCACTGCTTGGTCAAAGGGAAGGGTTGGTTTTAGAGTCTTTTGGATATAGCACATTGCTTTACAGACTTGTTGAATCATTTCACAACCCCTCCAATAGCACATTAATGTCTCATTTTGTCTACATCCCTTCCAACATTCGTCATTTTCTGTGTGTGTGTGTGTGTGTGTGTGTGTGTGTATTTAGGTTTTTGCAAGGCAAATGGGGTTAAGTGGCTTGCCCAAGGCCACACAACTAGGTAATTGTCATTTTCTTTTTCTATTTTTTTAACCGGTCTAATAAGTATAAGGTAGTAGCCCAAAATTATTCCAACTTGTGACTCCTATTGAGTTAGAATATCTTTTTGAAATGATTTAAATAGATTGCAATGATGACCTCATTTGAAAACTATTCATATCTTTGATCATTTATAAACTGGGGAATGGTTCTTATTTATTTTTCAAAAATTTAACTTTTTTTCTCTATAATTAAGAAACAAGGTCTTTATCAGGGAAACTTATTTCAGTATTTCCCCCTACAGTTACCATTACTAACTGTATTTCCTTCCATCCCATTCCCCTCACCCTGATTTATTCTATTCTGTCTCTTCTTTCACCTATTCCCTCCTCAAAAGTGTTTTGCATCTGATTACCTCCTCCCACAATGTTCCCCCCTTCTATCAACTATTCTCTATCCCCTTTCTCCCATCTCTTTCCTCTCCTACTTTTTTCTAGGGTTAGATAGATTTCTATACCCAAATGAATGTGTATATTATTACATCTCTGAGTCAATTGCAATGAGAGTAGGACTCACTCACTCCTTCTTACCTCCCCCCTCTTCAACTCCACTGCAAAGACTTTTTCTTTCCTTTTTTATGTGAAATAATTTTCCACATTCTATCTACCCCTTTTCCTTACTCCAAGTATATTTCATCCTTTAGATTCATCTTTTTAATATATTATCCTTTCATATTTATCTCCCATGTGTGCCTTTTCTATATATTATCCTTCTAACTACCCTAATAAATGAGAAAGTTCATATGAGTTTTCAGTAATATCTTCCCATGCAGGAATATAAACAGTTCAACATCATTAAGTCTCTTATGATTTGTCTTTCCTGTTTACCTTATGCTTCATTTGAGTTTTGTATTTAGAGATCAAATTTTCTATTCAGCTCTAGTTGATTAATTAGGAAATTATAAAAGTCCTTTATTTCATCAAATGTTTATCTTTTCCCTTGAAATAATATTTTCAGTTCTACTGGATAGTTGGTTCTTGGCTGAACTCCAAGCTTTTTTGCATTCTGGAATATCACACTCCAGGCCCTATGATTCTTTAATGTAGAAACTGCTAAATTGTAGGTAATCCAGACTATGGCTCCACAATACTTGAATTGTTTTTTTCTGACTGCTTGAAATATTTTCTCCTTGATTTGGGAGCTCTGAATTTTGGCTATAATATTCCTACTCATTTTGGGACCTCTTTCAAGAGACGATAAGTGGATTCTTTTAATTTCTACTTTACCCTCTGTTTCTAGAATATCAGGACAGTTTTCTATGATTATTTCTTTTAAGACAATAACTAGATCAGAGGAGTTTTTTTTGGTCATAATTTTCAGGTAGTCCAATAATTTAAAAATCATCTCTTCTGCATCTGTATTCCAGGTCAGTTGTTTTTCCATTGAGATATTTCACATTTTTAACTATTTTTTTCATTCTTATGGTTTTGTTTTATCGTTTTTTGATTTCTCACAAAGTCATCAATTTCCCTTAGCTTCATTCTAGAACTTAAGGAATTATTTTCTTCAGTGAGCTTTTTTTATCTCCTTTCCCATTTGACAATTCTGCTTTTTTAAGGCAGTCTTCAGTCTTCTCCTCATTAATTTTTTTTGAATCTCTTTTTCCATTTGGTCAAGTTTGGTTTATAAAGTATTATTCTCATCAGTATTTTTTCTTTGCATCTCCTTCACTTAGCTGCTGATTTGGCTTTGATGCTTTTCCTGTATCACTCTCATTTCTCGTCCCATTTTCCCTCTACCTCCCTTACTTGATTTTTTTATCAAAAAATATTTTGTTTTACAATTATATACAACAATAATTTCTACCTCTCATTTTTTGTAAGGTTTTTGGATTTTACAATTTTCCTCCACCTTCCTTCCCTCTCCCCACCCCCACAGAAGGCAGTCTGATAATCTTTACATTGTTTCCATGCTATACATTAATAAAAATTGAATGTATTGAGAGAAAAATCATATCTGTGTAGAGAAAATAAAATATTAGAGATAACAAAATTATGTAGTATATAAGACTTTTTTAAAAATGGAAGTAATAGACTTTGGTTTTTGTTTAAACTCCACAGTAAATTTTCTGGATAAAGATGGTATTCTCTGTTACAGGTATTCCAAAATTGTCCCTGATTATTGCATTGATGGAGTGAGCAAGTCCATTAAGGTTGATCATCACACCCATGTTGCTGTTATAGTGCACAATATTCCTCTTGTTCTGCTCATCTCACTCAGCATCAATTCATGCAAGTCTTTCCAGGCTTCTCTGAAATTTCATCCTTCTTGGTTTCTAATAGAACAATAGTATTCCATAATATGCATATACCACAATTTGTTCAGCCATTCCCCAAATGATGGAAATTCACTCAATTTCCAATTCTTTGCTACCACAAACAGGACTGCTATGAATATTTTTGTACAAGTGATGTTTTTACCCTTATTTATGGTCTCTTCAGGGTATAGATTCAGGGATATTGCTGGATCAAAGGGTTTGCACATTTTTATTGCTCTTTGAGCATAATTCCAAATTGTTCTCCAGAAAGGTTAGATGAGTTCAAAGCACCACCAATAATGGATTAGTGTCCCAGATTTCCCTGTTCCTTCCAACATTGAACATTGTCCTTTCTGGTCATACTGGCCAATCTGATAGGTGTGAGATGGTACCTTAGAGATACTTTAATTTGCATTTCTCTAATAAGTAAGATCTAGAGCAATTTTTCATATGACTATGGGTAGCTTTGATTTCCTCATCTGTAAATTGCCTCTGAATATCCTTTGACCATTTGTCAATTGGGGAATGGCTTGGGTTTTTTTTTTATAAATTTGACTCAGTTTTCTATATAGTTTAGAAATGAGTCCTTTGTCAGAAATACTGGTTGTAAAAATTATTTCCCAATTTACTACATTTCTTTTGATCTTGGTTATAGTGGTTTTACTTGTGCAAAAGCTTTTTAATTTAATGTAATCAGAATCATCTACTTTGTTTTTATTGATGTCCTTCATTCTCTGTTGGTCATAAAGTGCTTCCCTTTTCATAGATCTGACAGGTAAACTATGTCTTGATCTCCTAATGTGCTTATAATATTTTCTTTTATGTCTAAATCCTGTATCCATTTTGATCTTATCTTGGTATAGGGTGTGAGATGTTGATCTAATCCAAGTTTCTGTCATACTAACTTCCAATTTTCCCAACAATTTTTATCAATGAGAGTGTTTTTATCCTAGAAGTTGGACTCTTTGGTTTTATCAAACAGCAGATTACTATAATCATTTTCTGCTGTCTCTTTTGCATCTACTCCACTCCATTGATCCAGCATTGTATTTCTTAGCAAATAACAGACAGTTTTGGTGACTGATGCTTTACAATATAATTTTAGATCTGGTAAAGCTAAGTCACCTTCTTTTGCTCCCCACCCCCCATTAAATCCCTGGGATATTCTTGACATTTTATTTCTGCATATGAATTTAGTTCCAATTAAAGTAATTTTTTGGAAGTTTGATTGTTAAGGCACTAAATAAGTAGTTTGATTTAGGTAGAATTGTCGTTCTTATTATATGAAGCTTGACCTATCCATGGGCAATTATTTGCCCAGTTATTTAAATCTGATTTTATTCCTGTGAAAAGTGCTTTATAATTGTTTTCATAGAGTTTCTGAGTCTGTCTTGGTAGGTAGACTTCCAAGTATTTTATGTTGTCTGAAGTTATTTTAAATGGGATTTCTCTTTCTAGTTCTTGCTGTTGTATCTTGCTAGTCATATACAGAAATGCAGAGAATTTATGAGAGTTTATTTTATAACCTGCAACTTCACTGAAGTTGTTAATTGTTGCTAGTAGTTTTTTAGATGATTTCTTGGGATTCTCTAGGTATACCATCATGTCATCTATAAAGAGTGAGAGTTTTGTTTCTTCCTTCCCAATGCTAATTCCTTCAATTTCTTTTTCTTTTCTTATTGCTGAAGCTAACATTTCTAATACAATATTGAATAATGGTGATGATGACAGGTATCCTTGTTTCACCCCTGATTTTATTAGGAATGCTTCAAGCTCATCCCCATTGCATATAATGCTTGTTGATGGTTTTGGATAGATATTGTTTATCATTCTAAGGAACAATTCATTTATTCCTATGCTCTCTAGTGTTTTTAATAGGAATGGATGCTGTATTCTTAAAAGCTTTTTCAACATCTATTGAGATAATCATATGATTTCTGTTAGGTTTGTTATATTTTTATTTTTTTATTATTTTTTTTTAGATTTTTCAAGGCAATGGGGTTAAGTGGCTTGTCCAAGGCCACATGGCTAGGTAAATATTAAGTGTCTGAGGCCAGATTTGAACTCAGGAACTCCTGACTCCAAGGCCAGTGCTCTATCCACTGTACCACCTAGCCGCCCCTAGGTTTGTTATTGATATAGTCAACTATACTAACAGTTTTCCTAATATTGTACTCACCCTGTATTCGTGGGATAAATTCTTCTTGGTGATAGTGTATTATCCTAGTGATAACTTGCTGTAATCATTTTGCTAAGGTTTTGTTAAGGTTTTTTTTTATCCATATTCATTAGGGAAATTTTTTTCTCTGTTTTAACTTTTCCTGTTTAAGTATCAGCATTGTAATGGTGTCATGGAAGGAGTTAGGCAGTGTTCTGGCTTCATCTATTTTGCTAAAGAATTTAGACAGAATTGTAACCAATTGTTACTTAAATGTTTGCTAGAATTCACTTGTGAATCCATCTGGCCCTGGAGATTTTTTTCTTAGGGAGCTCAATGATAGCTTGTTGCATCTCTTTTTTCTGAGATAGGGTTATTTAGGTTTAATTTCCTCTTCATTTAAGCTGGGCAATTTATTTTTTGTAAATATTCATCCATTTAGCTTAGATTATCAAATTTATTGGCATATATTTGGGCAAAATAATTCCAAATTATTACTTTAATTTCTTCCTCATTGGTAAATTCACCTTTTTCATTTATAATATTAGCAACTTGGCTTTCTTCTTTCTTTTTTTAATCAAATTGCCCAGAGGTTTATCAATTTTATTGGATTTTTTTTTCATGAAACTAACTCTTGGTTTTATTTATTATTTCAACAGTTTTCTTGCTTTTTATTTTATTAATATCTCTTTTAATTTTTAGAATTTCTAATTTGGTATTTAATTGGGTTTTTAATTTGTTTTTTTTCTAATTTATTAGCTTTATGTTTAGTTTATTGATTTCCTCTTTCTCTATTTTATTCATGTAAGCAGTTAAAGACATAATATACCACAAAGTAACTGCCTTGGCTATATCCCATAAGTTTTGGTATGTCATCTTATTATTGTCATTATCTAGGATGAAATCATTAATTCTTTTCTATAATTTGTTGTTTGACCCACTCATTCTTTAAGATGAAGCTATTTAGTTTCCAATTAGTTTTAGGTCTGTCTCTCCACGGTACATTATTGCATGTGATGTTTATTTCATTATGATCTGAGGAGGAAGTATTCACTATTTCTGCCTTTGTGCATTTGATTATAAGGTTCTTATGCCCTCATACATGGTCAGTTTTTGTGTAAGTGACATGTACTGCAGAAAAAAAGTATATTCCTTTCTATTCCCATTCATTTTCTCCAAAGGTCTATCATGTCTAGGTTTTCTAACATTATATTTTCCTCCTTAACTTCCTTCTCATTTATTTTATGGTTAGATTTATCTAAATCTGAGAGAGGGGAGGTTAAACACTCACAACAGTAGAGTTTTACTATCTATGTCTTCCTGTAACTCATTCAGTTTCTCCTACAAGAATTTGAATGCTATACCACTTGGTGAATACATATTTAGTATTGGAATTGCTTCATTGTCTCTGGTACCTTTTAAGAGGATATAGTTTCCTTCCTTTACTCTTTTAATGAAATCTATTTTAGCAATTGCTTTGTCTGAGATAAAGATTGCTACCCTTGCCTTTTCTACTTCAGTTGAAGCAAAATATATTCTGCTCCAACCTTTTACTTTATTCTATATGTATCTCTCTGCTTCAAATGAGTTTATTGTAAGCAGCATATTGTAGAATTCTGGTTTTTAATCCACTCTGCTATTCACTTACATTTTATGGGAGAGTTCATCCCATTTACATTCAAAGTTATAATTACTAACTCTTTATTGCCCTCCACGGTATTTTCATTCTGTTTGGATTTTTCCCTTTTTTCACTTTATCCATATTCCCCAGTATTTTACTTCTGAATACCCCCTCCTTCAGTGTATTTTCCTCCTTATATCCACCCCTTCCCCTATCTTTCCCCTTTCTCTTTGCCCCTTCTTTCTTCCCTTCCTTCTTTTAGTTCCTCTTTCCCTCCCCTCTCCACCTTTCCCCTTTTAATATTTGAAAGGTAAGATAAGTTTCTTAACTTAATTGAGTGTGTGTATGCTAATCCTTCTTTGAGCCAAATCTGATGAGAGTAAGATTCAGGCAGTTCTCACCTCTTCCCTTCTTCCCTTCTTCCCTTCTTCCCTTCTATTGCATTATGTTCTTTGTACCTCTTCATGTAATGTGATTTACCCCCCGGTCAATCATCTCCTCCATCTTCCCTTCTCTTTACTGTCCCCCTTTTTTAAGGAGATATGGTTTTAAGATCATTCTGTAAGAGTCATGGACAAGTAATGAATGTCCATTATTTCTGGCTAAATATATTCTCTTTAACAGAGTTACAATTCTCAAGAGTTATGAGAACCTTTCTCCCAGGTGGGGATGTAGCCAGTTTCATCTTATTGGATAGCCATTTTTTTTTCTTTTTCCTTTTATTTACCTTCTCATGTGTATCTTTTGTCTCCTGTTTGAAATCCAAATTTTCTATTCAACTCTGGTCTTTTTGTCAGGAAAAGTTGGAAGTTTCCTATTTTGTTAAATGTCCATCTTTTCCCCCCTGGAAGATAAGGCTCAGTTTTACAGGATAGTGAATTCTTTGCTGCATTCCAAGCTCCCTTGCTCTTCAGAATACTGTATTCTAGGCTCTTTGATCCCTTAACATTGATGCAGCCAGATCCTATGTAATCCTTACTATGGCTCCTTGGTATCTAAATTGTTTCTTTCTGTTTGCTTGCAGGATTTTCTCTTTTATCTGATAGTTCTGGAACTTAACCACAATATTCCTTGTGGTTTTCATTTTGGGATCCCTTTAAGAGAGGATCAATGTATTCTTCCAATAACCATTTTGACCCCTGGTGCCATGATATCAGGACAATTTTTTTTCAATAGATTCTGAAATATTGATCCAGGCTTTATTTTATCCTCAGTGTGTTCAGGAAGCCCAGTGATTCTTAAATAATCTCTCCTGGCCCTATTCTCTAGGTCAGTAGTTTTGCTGATGAGGTATTTTATGTTTTCTTCTATTTTTTGGTATTTGGTTTTAACAGATTCTTGTTGTCTTGTGAAGTCACTAGTTTCCATGGATTCCATTTTTTTAAAAGAAGAATATTCTTCATTTATTGTTTACACTCCTTTTCTGATTTATCATTTCTATTTTTGAAGGAGTTTTTCGTTTGACCAATTGCAGTTTTGAGAGAATTATTTTCTTTTTTTGTACTTGTCCAATTGTATTTTCCAAGGATTTGTTTTCTTGTTGTAAGGTGTTAACTTTATCTTGCAAGGTGTTAATTTTCTCTTGGATTTCTTTTCTCATTTTTTCCAATTGATTTTTAATCTCCTTCCTGATATCTTCTAAGAAGTCTTTATGGACTGGAGACCAATTCATATTCTCCTCATTCTAGCTCTCTCTGGGTTGGTCTTTGTCTTGGAGGTAGCTTTCTATTGGCCTCTCTTCATTTTCCTAGGATCTTGTGTTGGGGGAGGGGCTGGTTCATAGACCTTAGACTCCAAGTGGGCTGGCCAGTAGGGGGTGCTAGAATCTTTCTCTGGAGTGTCTATGATTTTGATTTGTGGCCCACTCCCTGGGCCTGGGGTGGGGTGCAGCAGGCTCTGGATTAGCCTAGCACAATGTGGACTGGGTTCTTTGGCTATATAATTAATCTCCTTATTCTGCTAAGAGAGATCTGCTGCCCATACCTGGGCCTGGGGGTGCATTGTTACTGTGTTTCTTCTGGGAAAAGTCACTTTCTTCCATTGGGATGGGAGAGGGACTTAACTGGAAACATGGGGATTCCACTGAGAATATGGGCTAGTGGCCCTGGCCTTCCAGGTCAGTGGAGTTAACCAGATTGATACCTAGCTGCACTGCTGGAGCTCTCCTGCCTGTTGCATTGGAACTCTCCCTCCAACCTCGCTGGAGCTTTCCTGTCCACTCACAAAGCCAAAGCTTCCATGGCTTTTGTCCCAGGTCTCACTCCACCACCTCTGGCTGACTCTCTTCTCTCTGCCCCCAGCACACTTACACTCCCCTGAGACAGACTGTGATAGATATTATTCTCCTTTGTTCTTTTCTGGATTTTGTGGATCTGAATTCTGTTAAGAGGCTTGATTCATATTCATATATCTTTTTCTTATTTATCAAATGAGACATGACTTCCTGCTTCTGATTTAAAAATTTTAAGACTTTCTTTATGTTCATCATGTTGCAAAGAAGCTAGTATTATGGGTTTTTAGGGGTTTTTTTTGCAAGACAAACGGGGGTAAGTGGCTTGCCCAAGGCCACATAGCTGGGTAATTATTAAGTGTCTGAGACCAGATTTGAACCTAGGTACTCCTGACTCCAGGGCCGGTGCTTCATCCACTACGCCACCTAGCTGCCCCAGAAGCTAGTATTATGAACTGATATTTAATCATCACTTTCCACATTCCAAGTTTTTTATAAATATTCATTACAAGTATTCATAAATAAAAGCTGTGGGCTGCCATGAAATTACTCAAAACTTCCTCACATAATCTTTCTAAAAGAAAAAATTTATTATGAACTTAAAAGATCAAAAAAATTTCCATAAAAACAGAGCACCCAAAAAGGATTTTTTTAGGTTTTTGCAAGGCAAATGGAGTTAAGTGACTTGCCCAAGGCCACACAGCTCGGTAATTAAATGTCTGAGGCTGGATTTGAAGTTCCTCTTCCCTCCCCCCAAAAGAGGATTTTTTGTGCAACCATTAATTCCATTTCATATCCCTTGATTTAAAATAAAACAATAAATGACCTACATTACTTTCAAAACTGTATGCTTCTCTGTGCTTCCTTTTGAAGCTCCTTTTATTTCTTTGCATTTTCCAAAATATTTCAAAAGACTTCTTTTTTATGTAACTGTTACTAACTCTCCTTTTAATCTCATCTCTCTCCTCAAATTAAATAACAAGAGAAAAACTACACTACATAATAAATAAGCATCCACAAGCAAAATAATCTACACAGTGGCCATTCACAAAAATGTCTGAAACTTTCTGTTCCTTGAGACCATCTCCTCTACAGGAGATGAGTAACATGCTTCAACATTAGTCTTTTGGAGACATTCTTGGTCATAGCATTGATTACAGTTTTTAAGACTTTCTTTTTTTAAAAATAAATTTTTATTGATATATTTTGTATTTTACATCAACAAAGTTTGTCCTAAGATCCATCTCTCTCTCTCTCTCTCTCTCTCTCTCTCTCTCTCTCTCTCTCTCTCTCTCTCTCTCTCTCTCTCTCTCTTTACATTAAGATAGCCATCCCACATTAGCGGCTGAATTGGAACCAGTGAGTCTGAGGGCCTGAGAGACAGACCTGCTGGATCAGGGGTGGGTCTAGACCATGGGGGCTTGAGTCAACTAGGGAGCAGAGGTGTGCTGACCCTCTGGAGCTTGCCAACAGGGCTAAGGGGAGAGTTCTGGTGCAGGAGAGCTGTTGACACCATCCCTGGGCTCCTCTGGTCTGAGGAACTCTGAATCCATGCCTCCTTTGCAGCTGAAGCCTCTTCCCAGAAGAAACAATAGCAGACTACTTCTGCCTCAGGCACAGGTGTGTGAGTAGAAGAACCAGCCCAGCTGACAATAGGGAGAGGAATGACCTCATCCCAGGGTAAAGCCCACTGTTGCTTGAAGGTAAAAGGATTCATTAGCTCCAACCCTTCCCTTCAAACTAAGGAAGAAGGCTTCAATAAAGGTCACAGACACTCCAGAGAAAGCAACCCACACCTCCTACTGGCCAGCCAGAGAAATTTCACTCAGTGAGTAAAGCCTCTAGTGATCCCAAGCCCCTGTGAACCAACTCCTCCCCAAATCAAGGTCTTAGCAAAATGAAGAAGGGTCAATGGAAAGGTGGATCCATAGCAAAAATTATTGGAAGGGAAAGACCCTAACTCAGAGAGACCTAGAACCTCTCAGGAGAATATGATCTGGTCTTCAGCACAGAAAGACTTCCTTGAAGAAATAAGGAAGGAGTTTAAAAATCAACTGGAAAATTTGGGAGAGACAATTAATACCTTGCAACAAGAAAAAAAATCCTTAGAAAATACAATTGGACAAATACAAAATGAGACTAATTCTTCCAGATCCTCAATTGGTCAAATGGAAAGCTCTTTCAAAAGTAGAATTGAAAAGGAGTTGCAAATGGTTAATGAAGAAAACTCCTCTCTAAAAAGAAAGAATGGAGTTTGCAGAAACTAATGACTCCATGTGACAAGAGCCAGTTAAACAAAATCAAAAAATGGAAGAAAATGTAAAATACCTCATCAGCAAAACCATTGACCTTGAGAATAGATTGAGGAGAAGCAACCTGAGAATTATTGGACTTCCTGAAAACATTGAAGAGAAAAAAAAAAGCCTGGACTTAATATTACAGGATCTAGTGATGGAAAACTGCCTTGATTTCATGGAACCAGAGGGCAAAGTAGTTATTGAAAGAATACATCTATCCCCTCCAGAAAAAGATCCTAAAATGAACACTTAGGGAATGTTGTGGCCAAATTCCAGAACTATCAGATAAAAGAGAAAATCCTACTAGCAGCCAGGAAGAAACAATTTAAATATCAAGGAGCCACAGTAAGGATTATGCAGGACCTGGCTGCATCAAAATTAACAGATCAAAGGGCATGGAATGAGATATTTCAAAGAGCAAGGGAGTTTGGAATGCAGCCAAAAATCCACTATCCCACAAAACTGAGCTTTCTTTTCCAGGGAAAAAGATGGACATTTAATGAAATGTAAAAATTCGAAAAATTCCTGATGAACAGACAAGAACTAAATAGAAATTTTGGACATCAAACAGGAGGTTCAAAAGACACACGAAAAGGTTAAAAAAAGGGGGGGCAGTAAAAGAAAAAAAACTGCTATCCAATAAGTTGAAACTGACTATGTTCCAGCATGGGGGAAAAGATTCTCATAAATCTTGAGAATTGTAACTCTAACAGAGAAAATATACCTAGCCAGAAGTGATGGACATTCATGACCTATCCATAAGACTGCTATCCAATGAGATATAACTTGCTTTAACCCCACTTGAGAGAAAAACTCTAGTAACTCTCAAGAATTTTAACTCTATTAGATAGAATGTATTTAGCTAGAAGTGACAGATAATCAGAGTTTTCTATGACTCAGATAGAATGATCTAAAAAACACTACCTCCTTAAAAAGGAGGACAGAAAGGAGATAGGAGGAGGGAGGGGGACTGAATGGGATAACTCTCATTACACTAAGAGGTACAAAATACCTCTGGTAATAGAGGGGAAGAAGGAGGAGATGAAAAACACCTGAATCTTCTTATCATCAGAACTGGCTTAAAGTCAATTTACACATACGTAGTTAACTTAAAAAACATGTAGCTTTTCAAGTATTAAAAGGGGAAAAGGGGAGGGGGTGGAGAAAAGGCTGGGGAGTGGGGAAAAAAGGGGAACTTAAAAAAGGGAAAGGGGAAAGAAAGGGTAGGGGTGATATTGAGAGCAAACTCACTGAAGCAGGTGGTATTCAGAAACAAAATACTGGGGAATACAAATGGCGGTTAAAGGAGAAAAATAGAAACAGAGGGAAGAAAGCATGGAGGGCAATAAAGAATTAGTAATCACAAATTTGAATGTGGATGGTATGAACTCTCCCTTAAAATGTAAGCAAATAGCAGAGCGGATTAAAAACCAGAATCCTACAATATCCTGCTTACAAGAAGCTCATTTGAAGGAGAGAGATCCATATAGAGTAAAGGTAAAAGGTTGGAGCAAAATATATTTTGCTTCAGTTGAAGTAAAAAAAGCAGGGGTAGCAATTCTCATCTCAGACAAAGCAGCAGCAAAAATAGATTGCTTTAAAAGAGATAAGGAAGGAAACTTTAACCTCCTAAAAGGTAAAGTTAACAATAAAGTTATTTCAATACTGAATATATGCACCCAATGGGACAGCATCCAAATTCTTAGAGGAGAAGCTGAAAGAACTACAGGAAGACATAGACAGGAAAACTCTACTAGTGGGAGACCTCAACCTCCTGCTATCAGATGTAGATAAATCTAATCATAAAATAAACAAGAAAGAAGTTAAGGAGGTAAATAGATTGTCAGAGAAACTAGATATGGTAGACTTATGGAGGAAATTGAATGGGAATAAAAGGAATATACCTTTATCTCTGCAGTACATGGAATTTGTACAAAAATTGACCATGTACTAGGATATAAAAACCTAATGATCAATTGCAGAAAGGCAGAAATAGTGAATACATCTTTCTCAGATCACAGTGCAATAAAAGTCATATGCAATATTGGGCCGAGGAGATATAGACGCAGAACCAATTGGAAACTGAATAACCTCATTTTAAAGAATGAGTGGAGCAAAAAACAAATTACAGAAAGAATTAACCATTTTATCCTAGATAATGATAATAATGAAACAACATAACAAAACCTATGGGATTCACTCAAAGTGGCTCTCAGGGGATATAATATAGCTTTAAATGCTTACATGAATAAATTGGAGAAAGAGGAAATCAATGAATTTACATGCAACTAACAAAAATTAGAGAAAGAAAAATTAAAAATCACAAATAAAATACCAAATTAGAAATTCTACAAGTTAAAGGAGAAATTAATAAAATCAAAAACAAAAAACTATTGAATTAATAAATAAAACCAAAAGTTGGCATTATGAAAAATCCAATAACATTGATAAACCTCTGTTCAATTTGACTAAAAAAATGAAAGAAGAAAACCAAATTGCTAGTATCATAAATGAAAAAGGTGAACTCACCACCAATGAGGAAGAAATTAAAGTAATAATTTGAAATTTTGCCCAAGTGTATACCAATAAATTTGATAATCTAAATGAAATGGATGAATATTTACAAAAATATAAGTTGCCCAGGTTAAATGAAGAGGATATTAAATACCTAAACAATCCTATCTCAGAAAAAGAAATTCAAAAAGCCATCATTGAACTCCCTAAGAAAAAATCTCCAGGGCCTGAAGGATTCACAAGTGAATTGTACCAAACATTTAAGGAACAATTGGTTCCAATTCTATATAAACTCTTTAGAAAAATAGGAAAAGAAGGAACTCTGCCTAACTCTTTCTATGAAACCAATATGGTGCTGTTACCTAAACCAGGAAGAGTTAAAACAGAGAAAGAAAATTATAGACCTATCTCCCTGATGAATATAGATGCAAAAATCTTAAATTAAATCTTAGCAAAATGATTACAACAAGTTATCACTAGGATAATACATTATGATCAAGTAGGATTTATCCCAGGATTGCCAGGTTGGTTCAATATTAGGGAAACTGTTAGTATACTCAATTATGTCAACAACAAACCTATCAGAAATTATATGATCATATCAACAGATGCTGAAAAAGCTTTTGACAAAACACAGCATCCATTCCTACTAAAAACACTAGAGAGTATAGGAATAAATGGACTGTACCTTAGAATAATTAGCAGTATCTATCTGAAACTATCAACAAGCATTATATTCGATGAGGAGAGGCTAGAGGCATTCCCAATAAGATCAGAGGTGAAACAAGGGTGCTCATTATCACCACTACTATTCAATATGGTATTAGAAATGTTAGCTTCAGCAATTAGAGAAGAAACAGAAATTGAAAGAATTAGAATTGGGAAGGAAGAGAAAAACCTCTCATTCTTTGCAGATGACATGATGGTCTACCTAGGGCATCCCAAGAAATCATCCAAAAAACTACTAGAAAAAATTAGCAATTTTAGCCAAGTTGCAGGATATAAAATAAACCCTCATAAATCCTCAACTTTTCTATATATGTCTAGCAAGATACAGCAGGAAGAGCTAGAAAGAGAAATCCCATTCAAAGTAGCCTCAGACAACATAAAATACCTGGGAGTCTATTTGCCAAGGCAGACTCAGAACCTTTTTGAAAACAATTACAAAACACTTCTCACACAAATTGAATCAGATTTAAATAACTGGGCAAATATCAGCTGCTCATGGAAAGGTAGAGCTGATATAATAAAAGTGACAATTCTATCAAAACTAAACACCTGTTTAGTGCCCTACCCATCAAAATTCAAAAAACTTACTTCAATGAGTTAGAAAAAATTGTAAGTAAATTCATAGGGAAAAATAAAAAACCAAGAATTTCCAGGAATTTAATGAAAAAAAGTGTAAAAGAAGGGGGCTTAACCCTACCTGATAAAATGATATTATAAAGCATCAGTCATCAAAACTGTTTGGTATTGGCTAAGAAATAGAGTGTTGGACCAGTGGAATAGACTAGGTGCAATAGCAGGAGACGATTACAGTGATCTGCTGTTTGATAAACCCAAAGAGTCCCGTTATTGGGATAAAAACTCCATCTTTGATAAAAAATGCCGGGAAAATTGGACGTTAGTATGGAAGAAACTTAGATTAGCCCAGCACCTAACACCCTTTACTCAGATAGGATCCAAATGGTTACAGGACTTGGACATAAAAAACAATACTATAAGCAAATTAGAAGATCAAGGACTAGTTTACTTGTCAAATCTATGTAAAGGGGAGCAGTTTATGACTAAGGAAGAGTTGGAGAACATCACCAAAAACCAATTAGATGATTTCGATTACATTAAATTAAAAAGCTTTTGCACAGATAAAACCAATGTAACCAAGATCAAAAGAAATATAGTAAATTGGGAAACAATCTTTACAACTAATGATTCTGACAAGGGACTCATTTCTAAAATATATGGAGAACTGAGTCATATTTTTAAAAGAAAAATCCATTCCCCAATTGACAAATGCTCAAAGGATACAGATGAGGAGATCAAAGCAATCCATAGCCATATGAAAAATTGCTCTAAATCATTAATTATTAGAGAAATGCAAATCAAAGCTTTTCTGAGGTACCACCTCACACCTCTCAGACTGGCCAATATGACTAGAAAGGATAATGATCATTGTTGGAAAGGTTGTGGGAAATCTGGGACACTGGTACATTGTTGCAGCTGTGAACTCATCCAGCCTTTCTGGAGAGCAATTTGGAATTATGCCTAAAGGGCAACAAAAATGTGCATACCCTGTGATCTAGCAATACCAATACTGGGTCTATACCCTGAAGAGATGATGAAAAAGGGAAAAACATCACTTGTACAAAAATATTTATAGCAGCCCTGTTTGTGGTGGCAAAGAACTGGAAATCAAGTAAATGTCCTTCAAATGGGGAATGGCTTAGCAAACTGTGGTATATGTATGTCATGGAACACTATTGTTCTATTAGAAACCAGGAGGGATGGGATTTCAGGGAAGCCTGGAGGGATTTGCATGAACTGATGCTGAGTGAGATGAGCAGAACCAGAAAAACACTGTATACCCTAACAGCAACATGGGGGTGATGATCAACCTTGAAGGGCTCGCTCATTCCATCAGTGCAACAACTGGGAACAAATTTGGGCTGTCTGCAAAGGAGAGTTCCATCTGTATCCAGATAAGGAGCTGTGGAATTTGAACAAAGTTCAAGGACTATTCCCCTTAAGTTAGAAAAAAACAGATATCTTATTGTCTGATCTTGTTACCTCTTAGACTTCTTGTCTCTTTTCTGAGGATATGATTTCTCTCTCATCACACCCAATTTGGATCAAAGTACAACATGGAAACAAAGTAAAGACTGACTGATTGCTTTTTGTGGAGGTGGGGTTGGGGGGGAGGGAAGTAAGCTTGGGGGGAATATTGTAAAACTCAAATAATATCTTTAATAAAAAAAAGCTGTCCAATTTCATCTAATCAAAACTATTCTTTTAATCTTTACCTCCATCCTGTTTAGCTAAAAATGTATTTTATACCTACAAAAAGTATGTGATTTGATTTTCCTCTAATTATTTGGGGGGGTTGATTTTTGATATTAAGGTCATCTTTTCATTTTGAATTTATTATGAAATATGAAATAAAATGTTGCTGAAAGTCTAATTTCTGTCACATTGCTTTTTTGTTTTCACAGAAGTTTTACCTAATATAGATTTTTATCCTAATTAATTTATATTTTGGGATCTATTGAAAATGAATTACAGTGTCCTATTACTTCTGATTCTTCCCAATTAATTTATTCCATTGATATTCTCTGTACTTTATAACAAATTTTTTTTGATGACTACTGCTTTACAATGTAATTTGATGTCAACAATTACTATTTCTCCTTTGTTCATGTTTTTTTCCACCAGTATTTCCTTTAATATTCTAGATCAGAGGTGTCCAATGGGAACTCTGTGATATGCAACAGTCTGGCTGGAATTTTATTAAAATACGAGTCAGAAATATTTAACAAAACAAATTAAAATACAATACATAGCTAATGTTAACATATTTTTTTCTAAATAAACATATGACCACAGGGATGTTTATGTACAGTTTAGTGATTCCATTTCTTTTTTTAAAGATTATTTTCTTTTATTTTTTTCTGTTGACATGCAAAGATAGCTTTCAAAATTCCTCTTTTTTGCAAGATTTTGAGTTTTTTTAACCAATCTTCCTTCTCTCTCTCTCTCTCTCTCTCTCTCTCTCTCTCTCTCTCTCTCTCTCATGAAAATGAGTAATCTGATATAGATTTTTATCTATTTATAATCTGATAAACAAAAAACATTTTAAAAATGAAGATGGTATACTTTGGTCTGTATTCAGATGCCATTGTTTTTTCTCTTAATATGGATGACATTTTCCATCAAAAGTCTTTTAGAATTGTCCTTGATCACTCAACTACTTGGGGGGGAGTTAAATCTATTGTAGTTAATAATCACACAATGTTACTATTAATGTTCTGGTTTTATTCACCTCACTCAATATCAGCTCATGCAAGTCTTTCTAGGCTTTTGAAGTCTACATACTCCTGACTTCTTATAGAACAGTAGTGCTCCATTAAATTTATATACAACAAAATGTTCAGCCATTCCTCATTTGACGGGCATCTTCTCATTTTACATTTCTTTGCCATTACAAAAATAGTAAATATTTTTTGTACATATGGGGCTTTTCCTCTTTTTTTTATGATCTCTTTGGGATACAGACTTAGCAATGGTATTGCTGTATCAAAGAGTTTGTACAGTTTTATTGATCTTTGGGCCTATTTCCAAATTACTCTCTGGAATAGTTGGATCAGTTCACAACTCCAACACTGATCATTTTTTTCTTATGTTTTAGTCAATCTAACTAAAAATTTGCATTTTTAAAAGCAATAATGATTTAGAACATTTTTATATGAATATAGTTAGCTTTAATCTCTTCATCTGAAGACCATTTGTCAATTGATGAATGACTTGTATTCTTAAAAACTTGACTCCATTCACTAATTGTGAAAGTTATTTCCTAGCTTTTTGTGTTCCTTCTAATCTTGATTGAATTCATTTTATTTGTGCAAAAACCCTTTTCATTTAATGTAGTCAAAATTATCTATTTCGCAATTTATAATGTACTCTTTCTCTTGTTTGGTCATAAACTCTTCTCATCTCCAAAAATCAGACATAAAACAGTCCTTGTTCTCCTAATTGACTTATAGTTTCACCTTTCATGTATAGATCCTGTAACTTTTTTGACCTTATCTTGAAAGCTAGGGTATGGTCTATGCTATACTATTTTCCAATTTTCATAGCAGTTTTTTCCAGATAGTGAGTTCATATCTCAAAGCTGAAGTCTTTGGGTTTATCAAACAGTGTGGCTTCCATTTCAATTGAGTTTGAAACCATTTTGGTTCTTTTCCTTCTTCATATAGATTTTACTTTATTGAATTATGTAAAATATCCCTGTGACTGTTTGGTACAACATTAAAACTGAAAATTAATATTGATATTATTATCATTTTTTTGTTTTGTTTTTTGTAAGGTAAATGGGGTTAAGTGACTTGTGCAAGGTCACACAGCTAGGTAATTATTAAGTGTCTGAGGCTGGATTTGAATTTAGGTCCTCCTGACTCTATCCACTGCACCACCTAGCGGTCCCTATTATCATTTTTATAGTATTGATACAGCCTACCCATGAGCACTGAATATCTCTATAGGTATTTTAAGTTGTACTTTACTTGTTCAGGTAGAATTTTGCAATTGTATTTATAAAGTAATTAATATACTTTAGCATTTTGAATTGCATTTTGTGCATTCCATACTTATTTGGAATGTGACTTCTTTTCCTGTTATTAACTCTTGAAATTGTTAATATTATTAAAAATGCTATTGAGCTTTGTGGCCTACAACTTTTTCCCCTTTTTCTCCCATTAGAATTTTAGCACTACATTACTGTGTGGCCTCTTCCAACTTTTCAGATAAATGTACCTCTTGATTCTGGTGGTTTGTATTGCAAAGTTCCTACTATGGTCTGATCTTTACATTACAAATGCTTCAAAATCTTCTATTCCATTTAAGATTTGTTTTTCCCTTTATAGAATTATGCTTAGTTTTTCTGGGTAAGTTATTTAGTTGTAGGACATACTGTATTATATTTTTTCTATTATCTATAGGCGAAACTTCTTGGTCTTGAGAAATCTTTTAAAAATCTATCTATCTATCTATCTATCTATTTATTTATTTATTTATACATTAGTAAATTAATCTTGTTGTAAGAGTTAACATAATACTCCTCCCCCCACAAACATACAAAAATCTCATGAAAAATAGAGTGAGAGAAAAGGAAAAAGAAAATTGTACTTCAGTCTGTGTTCAGATACCATCAACTCTGTTTTTGGAATGAATAGCATTCTTTATCCTAGGTCCATCTAAGAAGTGTCCTCAATATTTTTTTCTCACAGTTGCTATTGCTAATTCTATTTTGTTCCATACATTCCTCTCCACTCCCATTTATTCTTTTCTCTCTCTCTCCTTTCACTTCATTCCTCCTTAAAAGTGTGTTGTGGGGCAGCTGAGTGGTGCAGCAGACAGAGACCCTGTCCTGGAGCCAGGTGGACCCAAGTCCAAATCCCCCCCCGCCAGATACCCAACAATCACACAGCTACATGAATCTGGACAGGTCACCCAACCCCACCACGTTGCAACCCCCCCACCAAGTGTTTGTTTCTATCCTCGCCCAGGATCTTCCCTCTTCTCTATCACCTACACCAACCCCTTCCTTTCTCCCAACCCCTTCCTCTTCCTTTTCCTCTGGGTTAAGATGGATTTCTATACCCTACTAAGTGTGTACATTGTTTCCTCTTTGAGTCAGTTCTGATGAGAATGAAGGCTCACTAATTTCCCCTCACCTTCCCCCCTTCCACTCCATTACAAAAGCTTTTCCTTGACTCTTTGATATGAAAAATTTTAGCCCATTCTACCTCTCATTTTCCTTTCTCCCATTACAGTCCTTTTTCAGTGATTGACTCCATCTTTATAATATATTATACCTTCCTATTCAGTTCTGTCCTGTGCCTTGCTTATATATGCTCCTCCTAACTACTCTATTAATTGAGATGGTTCATTTGAGTTGTCTGTATTATCTTCCCAAACAGGGAAGCTAGATGGTGCAGTGAATAGAGCACTGGTTTTGGAGTCAGGGAGATGGGAGTTCAAATCTGACCTCAGACACTTGGCTCTTCCTAGTTGCGTGACCTTGGGCAAGTCACTTAACCCTGATAGCCTTGCATCCAGGGCCATCTCCAGTCATCCTGATTTATATCTGATCACTGGACTCACATGGTTCTGGAGGACAAAGTGAGACTGGTGACTTTGCACAGCACCCCCCTCATTCAAATTCAATTCATGTGCTTGTCATAGCATTAGCTCCCTGATGTCAAGGTCTTCTTCAAAATGAAGGACACACATTATCTTCCTATGCAGGAATACAAGCAGTTCAACATAATTAAATCCCTTATAATTTACCCTTTCTGTCCACCAGTCTCTATATGCTTCACTTGAGTCTTGTACTTGGAGATCAAACTTTCTATTCAACTCTAATCATTTCAACATGAAAGTTTGAAATTCCCCTATTTCACTGAATGTCCATCTTTTCCCCTGGAAAAGGATGTTCAGTTTTGCTGGGTAGTTGATTCTTGTTTGTAGTCCAAACTCTTTAGCTTTATGGAATATCATATTACAAGCCCTTAATGTAGATGCTGCTAATTCCTGGGTAATCCTGACTGTAGTACCATGCTACTTGAATTTTTTCTTTCTGAATGTTTGTAATATTTTCTTTTTAATTTAGGATTTCTGGAATTTTACTAAAATATTCCTCAAGTTATTTTTTAGGGATCTCTTTCAGGAGGTGATCGATGCATTCTTCCATTTTTAATTTTATTTTATCTTCTGCTTCTATCTTCTGTTCTATCTTCTGAAATTTTTACTGTAGAAATTCTTTAAAAATGATGTCAAGACTCATTTCCTGGTCATGACTT
Source organism: Macrotis lagotis (assembly GCF_037893015.1). Taxonomy (NCBI): domain Eukaryota; kingdom Metazoa; phylum Chordata; class Mammalia; order Peramelemorphia; family Peramelidae; genus Macrotis; species Macrotis lagotis. The sequence goes on from NC_133666.1 coordinate 290,927,163, forward strand.
TCAGGTAGCCAAATAATTTTTTAATTGTCTCTTCTAGATCTATTTTCCAGGTCAGTTGTTTTTCCATTGAGATATTTCACATTTTCTTTAATTTTTCATTCTTTTGCTTTTCTTGCAAAATCATCAACTTCCTTTAGTTCCATTCTACATTTGAAGGAGTTGTTTTCTTCAGAGTGTTTTCTTATCTCCTTTTTAATCTGGTCAATTCTGCTTTTTAAGAAATTCTTCTCTTAATTGACCTTTTGAATTGCTTTTTCCATTTGACCTAAACTGACTTTTAACATGTTATTTTCTTTGGTATTTTTCTCTATCTCCTTGATCAAGCTGCTTGCTTGGATTTCATGATTTTCCTACAATTGCTCTCATTTCTCTTCCTAATTTTTTTCTCTGCCTCCCTTACTTGATTTTCAAAATCATTTTTGATCTCATCCATAGCCTGAGACAAATTCCTATTTTTCTTGGAGACTTTGGATATGGAAACTTGGACTTTGTTATCTTCTGACTGATCCACCATAGGACCAAAATAGTTATCTTTGGTTGATTTTTTTTTTAATTTTACTCATTTCCCTAGTCTATGCCCTAGTTTAGAGCTTTTGAGTGTTATTGGGACATCCCTACAGGGACCTCAGTTCCTTCAAGGTCTTATGGGAGGTTCTGATGGCTTTCCTGGTCTATGGATGACCACAAGCACTCCCCTCTACCCTGGAAATGTGAGGAAGGGCCCTGTTCTGCTGTGGCAATAGGGGACCCAAGACTATGAAAAGGACCTAGAAAAAAAGCACAAGCATCCTGCCTCAGGGATAGTGGAGAGACCTTGATGCTCTTCCCTGACCAACTTACCTACAGTGGGCTGAGCACTCTGGAAGTAGCTGCCAGGTGACTCTCTGCTGGATGGCTCTGAAACCCTACTTCTATTTCCCAAACAGGGGCTACACTGAGGAAAGAAGCTGCATTGAAGGTCTGGGCTCCATGATCATTCTGGGAGAGGTTTCCTGCTGATCTTCCTAATTGTGCTTGGTGATCCCTGTGTTGGGAAGTCTGAAAACAGCTTCCACTGTCCTGAGCCCAGATGCCCTCAGGGACTCAGGCATCTAGGCTGCTCCTGGAAGGCTGGAGCTCATTTGCTCTGGCACAGTGTGACCTTAGCTGTGCTGCTGTCCCTTCTGACCCCAGTAGAACAGAGCCTTCCCGTAGATCTTTCAAGTTACCTTGGGCTGGAGAATTGATTCACTAGATCTTTCTGTGGGTTCTGTCTCTCTAAAATTTGGATTGAGTCATAATATTAAGGTTTTTGGAATATTTTGGAAGAGACCTTCTGAAAATTCCTGCCTTCATGCTGACATCTTGGCTTCACTCTGGTCTTGAGAAATTTTAATTTCATTACCTTGGAATTCTATTTGCTCCTTTCTGGATGTTTACAATATATTTTCTTTCATGGAGGAAGATTTGGATTTTGGATATGGCATTCTTGTGAATTTTCTCTTTTGAAATCTTTTTCATGAGAACTGTAAAGTTTTCAAAGAATGCTTCATTATTCTCCCCTTATTAGATTATAAACTCGTAATCATCATATAGCCATTGCTACTTGTTCAAATATTTAACTTTCTAGGTTTCTCTTGATTGCCATGTGTGAATTTAAAAATTTCTTCTCAGCTCTATTCTTGATAGTCAACGCGTCTTTTTCCCGCTATAGGATTATATTCTATTATTCTTCGTTGTAAACCTTTTTCTTTTTCTTTTTTGTATTATTATCAAATCCCAAGATTTCCTCTTTTTTTAAAGTAATAATAATCAAGTCCTATGTAAGCATATGCTGTAGTTTCTTGGTACTTAAGTTCTTTCTTACTGCTTGCAGTTTTTTTTTTCTTTTATCTGGAAGATCTGAATGAGGGTCTTGACATTTCTTGAAGTTTTTTGTTTTGGTGAATTTTTTAGAAAAGATATTGGTGACTTCTTTCTATTTTTCCCTTACTTTGTTCATTGAATTCTCCAAACTTTATTTTTATAATGATTTTTTGGCATTCCATATATGCCTTTGTCTCCTTGACCTGCTTTCTATGTCAGTTGTTTTGAGAACATATAACTTGCATTTTTTTCTATTTTTTCCAGTTTTGCTTTTTCCCTAATTTTAAAATGTTTCATGGAGCTATTTATTGGTCCATTATAATTTTAAGGGGGTTTCTTTTATTTTTTTTGCAAGGCAATGGAGATAAGTGACTTGCCCAAGGTTACACAGCCAGGTAATTATTAAGTGTCTGAGGATGAATTTGAACTCAGGTCCTCCTGACCCCAGGGTTGGTTCTCTATCCACTATAACACTTAACTGCCTCTTGGGGGTTTATTTTTTGGCTAAGGTAACTATTTTCATTTGGAACAATTAGTTTTCCTTGCAAGTCATTCCTCTACAATCCATTTATGATTACATTTTATATCAATTAATTTCTTTTAAAATATTCTTATAGTCTTTGTGATCAAATTATTTTCCTCTCTAACGCTCTGCTTGTGTTGTTTTAGAGTTAGTTTTCTTTTGCAATTTCCTCATATATTATTCTTGAACCATCACATTTCTTCATAATGTTCATTGTCTTCTATTTACTATATCTCTGTTCTGCTCTTGATATTGAACTTAGCATCAGATTTAAACTATGTTTCCACTAACATTATGGGATGGAGTTGTTAGTTCCCTTGGACTTGACCTTTTTTTCCTAAGTTCCTGCTTTTGGCTTCTACTTCTCCTGGTATGTCTGTCCCTAGATCACAATCAGACAACTGCAACCAGTCAGAATTGTATATCTTGCTTTCGCAACAGTAGTGGTTTTTCTTCTCTTTCTCTTGGGGCTTCCTTGTTCTGACAGGTTGTATCTCCCTTGAATGCTTTTTGATCACTGGGTAGTTTTCTAATCCTTCTTTTGTTTACCCTATCAGAGAAATGAGTTATCTTTTATTTATCTTGTAATATCAACAATCAAAGTACCATGTAGTCTTTAATTATTTATTTTGCAAGGCAATGGGTTAAGTGACTTGCCCAAGGTCACACAGTTAGGCAATTATTAAATGTCTGAGGCTAGATTTGAACTCAGGTCCTCCTGACTCCAGTGTTGGTGCTCTATCCACTGTGCCACCTAGCTTCCCCATGGTGCCATGTAGTCTTACAGTTCCCAGTGAAATTTCACTGGTCATGGCATGGCTATTTCTTTATTCTCCACCCAAATCTCCATATCCCCCTGCAATTTCTTTGATCAGAGTGGTAGATGACTTCTATACTACCTGAAACACCTTCAGTCATGACATTGGTGTGTCATCGTGACTTTGGTTTATAGTCTGTTTACATATGCTCACCTTGGCTTCACAGGTGGGATGACTCTTCTAGTGTCCATGACTTCTTATTGTTGTTTTTTTTAATTGTGGGCTCCTGTGAAATCTAAGACAGAGAGACATCTTAATGAGAATTATCTTTCATATTTGTAATCAAATACAAATATAAATCATAATCCCACTAGAGGACTAAAATATTAATTTAATTTACTAGTTATCTTAATTATGGATCCATTTGTTTCTATATCTTTTTGATCTAAAAGAATTGACAGTAACAATAGTTTGAGACACTCAGGTTTTGCATCAAAGATTGAATTCTATGTATTCCTCTTATAACAGAAATTTAAAATGACCTTCTATTTATATAGAGATCTCAATGAAGACCAAATTAAACCAAAAAACTTGAAAAAGATTTGTTTAACTTATCAATTAATTGAAATAATTAATTGAATTAGAAAACCCTATTTCCCTCAAGCATTCAATTAATGTCAGTTAAGAATAGTAAATACTAAAATCTGTACTGTATAGAATAAAAATGTTCCATTGCTTTCACTGTATTTGTGCTGGTTTTTTTAAGGTTTTTTGCAAGGCAATGGGGTTAAGTGGCTTGCCCAAGGTCACAGAACTAGGTAATTAAGTGTCTGAAGTCACATTTGAACTCAGGTACTCCTGACTCCAGGGCTGGTGCTCTATCTACTGTGCCACCTAGCTGCCCCTGTGCTGGTCTTTTTAAAAAAACAACAACAACAACACACACACCCACCTCTTTAATATATGCCCCTTGCTTCAAAGTTTTCATATAGGTAGATCCTAAAACATTTCTAATAACTGATAGATTTAATGGTTGTGGCATACTGTGTAGGAATTGGTACATTTTCCTGCTTAAATTATGTATAGATGAACAGATGTTAGAAAGAGTAAGATATGAGTTAGGTGTAATAGATTAAATTTCAGAATTTATCAGATTCTCCAGAAATAGAAATTTTATTCCAGGGTTGATCAGGCCCTAACTTTTAACTTAAAATTTTCATTGACCTTTAGAGTATGCCATTTGAGTCTTTTATACAAATAATTAATTGGAGCAATAATAACTGTCACATTTCTTAAAATTGTTCATTTTGGTAAGAACACAATAAAATGGAATTTTCCATAATCTGCCACTTTCTAAAAAATTAAAATGTCAAGAAGAATTACAGATGACCATTTGTAATTTCAATCGTACAAATTAAATTTTCTATTTTTTAAACTTCTCTGATTTTAAGTGAAATAATATCAATGGATAAATACTTAGTTGCGTTGAAGAGAAAACATTGACACAGTTTAATTAGCACAAACAAAAACAGTAGAGACAGTTTACACATTGAAATTTAGAAAAAATAAAGTAAAATGTTCAAGTACAGAAAGTATGCTATACTTTATCAGAGTGATTCTCTAATATAATATTAGTGATAGGAAGGGATGATTGTGTTTGTTCTATATGAATGATTTAACTTCAGATAGCACAAACCCCAATAAATTAAAATATGAAAAGATTCAGGGAGAATAGTGTTTCAAACATCTCAGTGTAGTTTTAAGTTATTAAAGTTTAATAAATATATAAACTTAAAACTGTTCTAAGATTTTTGGAAAACAGTGTACATTGGTAAGATAATTCCCCCTCCCAAAAGATGATATTTTTAGTAAGAAAACAAAACTATTTAGCTGACATCAAAACAATAGCTTGGATCATGGAAGATAGTTTTTAGATCTATTATTCAAAATTTTTGGTAGAAGAAACATTGCTGCTAAATGTGTCAATGTATGTGGTTGAAATGATTTATGAGAAGTCATAATATGTAAAGCAGCTTCCAGAAGTCCTGCTTGTAGATAATATAGGACAAAGGATTGTCCAAATATGTAAAGACCTTGTGATTAGTTGAGAAACCAAAAGATTGTTTTATATTGTAAATGAAAGATACTAATTTGATTACATTTGTATGGCACTATTGAAACTTATATTGAAGAGGATTTTTTATCTTTAAAACATTGATATTAAAGTCACACTAAGTATATTTCAATTTAAATAGCAGATTTTTTTAAAAATGAAAATGATACATTATAGTGGAATTTTGATTTTATATGTATCTGGATCAGTATTAGGATAACATCTGTAAGCAGTAGCCAAGAATGTGACTTTCATGAAATTTGGACATAATGCCCCATTCACAGAGAATCATTAATACAAAGAAACAAGAATAAAGGGATAGTTTTCAAGTTGATATAAGATATATGGAAAGTTTTCTTTGAAATATGATTTCTAGGATCTTTTTTTATCATGGCATTCATTCAGTTCAGTGATTCTTACATTTTTTTCTCTTGAATCTATTTTCCAGGTCATTTGATTCTGCTTAAAATTTTGTTCTATTTTTTTCAGTCTCTAGATTTTGTTTTCATAGCTCTCATTGTTTTGAAAATTGAGTGACTTTGATTTTGTCCATTCTAATTTTCAAGGAGTTTGTTGGGTTGGGGAAAGTTTTGTGCCTCTTCTGTCAAGCTGTTAATTCTGTTTTTTTACACAACTTTCATTTTTTTAAGAATTTCTCTAATACTCTCATTTCATTTTTAAAACCATTTTAAACTCTTATTTAAGCTCTTCATTTATTCCAGGAATTCTAGTTCAATTTATGCCCAGACTGTGATGTCCATGTAGATATTTTGAAGTACTGATTTATCATAATAGCTCTTGATTGTGCCATTTTTGTTTGTTTGTTTGTTTGTTATTCATCATTCCAAACTGCTTCCTTACTCCATCCTTGATTTTAGGGTCAGTGTCTCCATTACTAGAGGGAAGGTCTAGGCTGCTTTATTACTGCTTTCTTGTAATATCAAGTGTTGTGTTATTCTAGGATCTCATGCATACCTCAGGAAGGAAGATCTCAATGATTCCAACATGGTCTGATCCAGGGTAAGTCTGAATGCTGCCCCTTATCTGAGTTCTGCAAGTTTCTGACCTGGGGTTAGATCTAAATAATAAAATGCCACTGGATTCTGCTACTATCAGTCAGCGATTCAGAGTGAGTGAACTACATGCTCTCCTTTGGTTAAGGATTCTTTCTATAGTTATTCTTCTGCAGACTCAAAAATGGGCTACAAGTTAGTAACTCTCCTCCTGTCAACTAATCCACACAGCTGTTGCTTGCTTCTGAACTTGATCCTCTCTTGGTTTATTGCCTAGGGTTTGCAACCTTTTCCTACTCTGGATCACAACTCCAAAGCAAAGTTCCCTCCTTAATCCACCTTATATCTGTAACCCAGAACAGAGTAGTAGAGACAAAGCTGCCAGATGGTACATGTTCCCATCCTGGTGCTCCAGTATTGGTCTGGGAATTACTCTTGTCTTAATGTACAACCTCTCCCTGAGAAGGAATGCTCTTCCTATAACTCATTTCTGACTAGACTCTGTCCTCAGTGCCTTCAGACATTTGTATCTTTCTTCCTATGCTGACTTAGTCTATAAAAATGACTCACTGTGACATTTTCTTTAATTTTCTCTCCAAGATTATTTTCTAGATCTGTTTGGAGGGATTTGGTGGATTTTTTAAATTGGAAAGTGTTTGGGATAAAGCTCCAAAAAGAAGCTATACTTATTTCTACTCTACCAGACAGACTTTGTAAATTCATTATTAACAGAAATTTCCATCTGAAATTTAAATATACTTTTGAAATATTACATAATTCAGATAAATCATCATGGCCTGTTCTTAACAAATCCTTACTGATTTTCTCATGATCACTAATTCCTTTTGTAGATGTTCACTAAAAATTTTTTAGGTCTTTTTTTTTTTGCAAGGAAATGAGGTTAAGTGGCTTGCCCAAGGCCACAGAGCTAGGTAATTAAGTGTCTGAGGTCAGATTTGAACTCAGGTACTCCTGACTCCAGGGTCAGTGCTCTATCCACTGCACCACCTAGTGGCCCCCACTAAAAACTTTTAAATCACACTTAACCAGAGTTTTACCTCAGTTTACAGTATGGCACACCATTAAAAGAGCTGAAGTTGAAGTCTTGAGTTTGAATCATGACTAACTTAAGATGATCCAATTAGTATCAGAGCTTAGAATTGAATTCAGATCTTCCTGTCTCTCTAAGTCAAGTACCTGAACTTCTGCTCTATACTTTTTTCATCCTTCCTACTGTACTCTTCTCATTGTGACCACTTCCATCTCTCCTTCAATTTTCTTTTATGCTTTCATTAATCCTTGTCTCCCAAAGTGATTTCTAGCTTTCCTAAGGAACAGGTCAGAGGATCCTAAGGTAAACTGAGTTACCTTGAGAGAAGAGCAATTATTTAGGTTTAACAAATGAGCAACATAAAGCAAACAGGTAAAAATAATAATTCCTATATATAATATGTATGTAAATCTTTTAGGATTAACTTACTCAACAAATATTTATTGAACAATAATATAGATTCTATGCAGAATTCAAAAGAAAGTATGTCATAAATACTATATACTTTTACACTTATATCCTAGCTGCTCCTCTTTCCTGCCTCAAATTAAAAATAAAAGAGAGTGTTCCAGGAGTCATGAGCAACAAAATGACAAATTAGACATTTTTTCTTATTCACAGGATCTCCTAATCCTCCCCAAAACACAAATTAAGTGCCAAAAATAAGGTAACTTTAGTTGTTTCTATGGTCTAGGAAACCAAAAACAACAAACCTAAACTCAAGAACTCACTGACCTGACACTCTTTTCCTTTATTTTCCCTTTTACCTATAGGAAGATCACACTAGTAATCCTGACTCTGAAGGTCGGTGGCACAACAGGCCAACTAGGAAGTCTCCAGCCCCACTGCAGAAGGCTTAAATCGAAAGCTTATCCCTATACCCTGGGCCCTCCTTTCTCTTTCCAGTACTGTAACATCTTGACTCCAAACATGAGAAGTTTCTTCAGGCTTTGACAGCTAGCTTGACCACAGTCCTATAGGAGAAAATTCTGTAGGAGGCTGCAACCTGGAAGCCCTAATGCTGTAAAACTTTGAACTGCCAGTAGTTATGAACTGCCAAGGCTGGGTCAGAGAACTAAGAAATAGAGGAAGTAAGACAAGTTACCTTGACAGAACACTGTATATGGAGAAATGTGCAGTGCCCCATTAAACCTGAGGGAGAAAGCACTGCATCCAACTGGGTCCAGTCCTGATTGTCCAAAACTCAGTTGGGGCACAGATCTAAGGCTGATTATTTATGAATTGCCTAGTATTGGAAGAAGTTGAGACACTGATATTCAATCAATCCCTAGGGAAACCATAATCAGAGGGGAGGAAGTCAGAAATAGGCAATAAAGAAAATAAGGAGAGGGAAAGGATTAGAGACTGAAAGTACCAAAGGCTACAAAAAGAATAAATATAAAAGACCTTGAAAATAAACATACAAATCAGTAAGAAAAACAGCAACAACAAAAGGAAATATGACTTCCAGATCTACTAAACTAGCTTAAGCATTTATGAATAAATAGTGTAAAATGAAGAAAATGATACAATATTTCATAAAACAGAGTACCCCTGTGGAAACTGAGGACAACATGGATATACAACATACTATTCCTGAAAGGTATAAAAGAGAAATGGTGATCATGTGGACAAAATTTTTGTTCTGTACAGCAAAAATAATGAGCAGGATAGAAAAACTTGAAGAAGCAAAAGAGAAAACAATAGATTGGGAAGACCAATATGCAGACATTAACAATATGCAAAAACATGATGGCATATATGAAAGAAAAGTAAAAAACAGGAACATTATATGAAGATATGATCTCTTTTAAATGGGACAGTAAAAGAACATATATGTTTTTCTGCACACAATAAAACTTTTACAATAATCAGTTATGTATCAGGGCAAAAATATTTCCAACAAATTTTAAAAAGCATAAATATTCAATATATCTATTACAGAGCATCATGCAATAAGAATAGAAATTGGTTCAAGGATTACAAATAAAAGCTACAGATGCAGAGGGGACAGAGTCAAGATGGTGGAAAGAAACTGAGGAAGTTGCCTGAGTTCTCCCCATTTTCCCCAGGAACAACATGAAATCAAATCTCTAAACAGATTCTGGAGTGAAAAAATGCACAAAAAGATAGTGAAGTAATTTTCCAGCTCAAGATAACTTATAAGAACTTCAATGTTGCCTGTCTTGCCTGCTAGCTTATCTCTCATAACTAATACTTGTCTTAGACAAAAGTTGAAGAGGCCAGAGACAAAGATGACAAGTTCTCTGTTTATTTTACAAAATGCCAGAACTTAAATATCCTTAGTCCCTGGTTTACCCCCAATTCAAGAGTAGTTCTTCAATTAGCAAATCAAACAAATGCCTCTGTACTAGTGGACAGTAGGTGCTAAAAGTTTGCTTCCTCAGGCTAGTACTTCTCACACAATGATGCTTGCTATGGGCTTAACACAAGGCTCCAGGAAGTGCCAAAACTTAAGGAACAGATAAGAAAATTCAGAGAGCTGACCCAAAAAATTAGGCCAAAGGTGAACCTGGGCAAGAGGACCACAAGGCCATGCCCAGTCACACAATGACCCCTCTGTGACCCTCAACAGTCTCTTACACTTCAGGAAAGATTGGTCTCACCTGAATAAAAAGGAGAATACAGCCCAGTACAGATAACGTCCAGGTGAACAAGCTGGAAACTCTTAGCCTCAGCACAGATCAGCAGCAACTAATGCCTGTCAACCCTGACTTAGAAGACCAGAGGTGAACTGGGAAGCCTCCAGTCCCACTGGCCTACAGTGGCTAGTCTAGGCTTACAACCCTGCCACAACAGGTGTGACTAGGCTAGGCCACCACAGTGCAGTGGGCAAGCTGTGAGCCCCAGAGGCCCTGGTGTAGAATGTCAGTGACCAGGTCCTTGGCCCCCCAGTTCAAGAAGCTTGGGATAATGCTCTCTATGCCCCAGGAGCAGAATTCAACTTTATAAATAACAAAATAGCCTAAAAATGTGCAAAAACCAGAAAACAGCCTTGAATATAGAAAGCTACTTTGGCAACAGGAAAGATCAAAACACACAAACTCAGAAAAGGACAACAAAGTTAAAATGCTAATGGCAAAGTCTCAGGGGAATATAAATTGGTTTCATGTCCAAAAAATCTTCTTGGAAAAGCTGAGAAAAGGATTTTAAAAATCAAATAAGAGAGACAGAAGAAAATTTTGGGAAAGAAATGAGAGTTGTACGAGAGAGAGTAAACAGTCTGAAAAAGGGTCAAAAATTAAGTGAAGAAAACTATTCCTTAAAAATATAATTGATCAAATGAAAAAAAATCCACTGAATGAAACAGCTCCTTAAAAAGTAGAATTGATCAAATGGAAAAGGTCATATAAAAGCTAACTCAAGAAAATAATTCTTAAAAATTAGAATTAGGTAAGTGGAAACTAATGACTCTGTGACACATTAAGAATCACTCAAACAAAATCAAAAGAATGAAAAAATCGAGGAAAATGTAAAATGCCTCATTGGAAAAACAAGTGTCCCAGAAAATAGAAGCAGGAGATAATTGAAGAATAATTGAATCCCATGAAAGCCATGATCAAGAGTCTAGACAGCATCTTACAAGAAATTATCATGGAAAACTACCCTGATATCTTAGAAGCAGAGGGTAAAATAATCATTGAAAGAATCCATTGATCGTCCCTGAAAGAGATCCTAAAATGAAACTCCAAGGAATACTGTAATATCAGTTCAAGGAAAAAATACTGTAAGCAGTCAGAAAGAAACAATTCCAAGATGAAGGAGTCACAGTCAGAATCACACAGCAGTTTTTCTACATTTTTTTAAAAAAGAAACCAATATTTATTATTTTCCATCAGCATTTTTCCAACGCTATTAGAGCATCTGGGTAAAACTTAGGAACACTCTATAGTAGTTCCTAACCCATTCAGTGGCCTGAGCAGTAGGAGCTGCAGACCAGTCCTCAGTAGCTGGCTGAGCACTCCAATCTTCAGTAGGGAACTGCTGATTGGGCACAGATGGCACCTGGACACCCTCAGACTGATCAGCCACCTCTGGCCAAGCAGCAGTGAATTCTGGGGCAGGTGGAGTCCATTCACCCTGAAATTCCTCTGTTGTCACTGCCTTCTCAGCTGCGGTCTGCTCTTCCTTTTCAATCTCCTCTGAATCTTTGTAGAAGTAAAAAATCAGGCATGATCTCCTACCGGTGTTCATGGGAGATGGTACCACGTATCCACAGGACTTCTTGGGCCAGCATCCACCACATCAGACCCACTGAATGAGCTCCTTTGTTGTTACATGGAATGGCAATGCCCACATAGTGACGTGGGAAGTCTGTGTTGCACAATACAATGGTTAGAAGGTTAACATACAATGCTTCAGTCAAAGGCTGATGATCTGCATGAGGATCAGTGACCACTGAGAGAGGCAAGGCTCCCTGAAAGCTGCCTGGATCTGGTTAGTGAAGGTGCCCAGTGTGAAGCATATAGGTGTTGTGCCAGTGGCAGCAGCAAATTTCAGAACAGCTTTCTGGCCAATGTTGCTGTATGAGATGACATTAACATCAGCTGGATTTTCAATGGCAACAATAACACAAGCTGTCAGCAGAAGCTTTTCCCAAGTTCTCTTCAAATTAATGATATAGATGCCATCACTCTTCCTTTTGTAGATATACTGTTCCATGTGGAAATCCAAATTGGTGCCACCCAAATGGATCCCTGCAGCAAGGAATTTGAGGACATCCTCCTCCTTCATCTGCAAGACATCTAGGGCTCCAGACATTGTGAAAGTGTCCCTTTAAAGTTACGACAGAAACCATGAACAATGCCATATGGATCCCTCTCCTGGGCAGCACAGAAAGGTGCTTTTCTACATTCTATATTACATTTCTACATTCTACATTTTCTGCATTTCTACATTAAGGGTTTATAAGTTGACATGGATATAGCAATATAAATATATTAATGGTTGAAAAAAATGGAATATCCTGGGAAAAGAGGAAAGGTGGAAACAGAACAGGGTAATTATGTCACATAAAGAGGTACAAAAGATATTACAGTAGAGGGTAAAAAGGAAGGGAGTGAGCATTGTTTAATCCTTATTCTCAGCGGATTGGTTCGAAGAGGGGAATAACATATACACTCAGTTGGGTATAGAAATTTATTTTACCCTATAGAAAAATTAGAGTGAAATTGGGAAGCAAAAGGAAAGGAGAAGGGATTGATAGAAGGGAAAGCAGACTGGGGGAGGTCGTGGTAAGAAACAAAACACTGGTGAGGAGAGACAGGGTGAAAAAAAGAGAGAAAAATATAATTATGGGAAAATGGGATGGAGGGGAATACTGTTAGTAATGATAACTGTGAATATAAAGGGATGAACTCTCCCATAAAACAAAAGTGATTAACAACTACAATATGTTGTTTACAAAAAAACACATTTGAAAAAGATACACACAGATTAAAGGCAAAAGGTTAGTGCAGAATATATTGTTTCAACTAAAGTTTGAAAGAAAAGCTGAGGTAGCAATCCTGATTTAAGAAAGGGAAAAAGCAAAAAATAATTCTAATTTTAAAACACAAGGAAGTATACTACATTTTGCTAAAAAGTACCATTAAAATTGAACTAATATCAATACTAAAAATGTAGGCATCAAGTGATATAGCATCTGGATTCTTAGAGAAGTTAAGTGACTTACATGAAGAAATAGATAGCAAAACTATATTAGTTGGGGGGGGAACCTCTATGTGCCTCTCAGAACTAGATAAATCCAACTACAAAATAAACAAGAAAGACATGAAAGAGGTGAATTGAATTTTAGAAAAGTTAAATATGATAGACCTCTGGAGAAAACCAAATGGGAATAAAAATGATTGTACTTTTTTCCTCAGCAGGTACACATGAATTGACCATTATTAGGTTATGAAAACCTCACAATAAAATTCAGAAAGGCAGAACTATTAAATGCATTTCTTTTAGATAATGATGCAAAAATTATGTAATAAAGAGCCATGGAATGATAGACTAAAATTATTTGGAAACTAAATAATCTAATCCTAAAGATGAATGAATTGTATAGTAAAACAGAAATAATAATTTTTTTTAGGTTTTTGCAAGGCAATGGGGTTAAGTGGCTTACCCAAGGCCACACAGCTAGGCAATTACCAAGTGTTTGAGGCTGGATTTGAACTCAGGTATTCCTGACTCCAGGGCCAGTACTCTATCCACTGCACCACCTAGCCACCCCTAGAAACAATAATTTCATTAAAGACAATGACAATAATGAGGCAACATCAAAATTTATGGAATGCAGCTTGAGTAGTTGTCAAGGTAAATTTTTTATCTCAAATTGCTTATATAAATGAAATGGACAAAGAGGAGATCATTGAATTGGACATACAACTAAAAATCAATAGAAAACGTAAAGATCAAATAAGAAATTCTTAAAATAAAAGGGGACATTATTAAAATTGAAAGTATTCTATTAAACTTATAAATAAAATAAAGAGGCTTTAAGAGAAAAATGTTAAATTAATAAAACTTTGATTAATTTGTTTTTAAACAAACAGAAAGAAAACCAAACTATAGAATAAAAGAGTAAAAAGTTGAATTCACTTGAAGAAGAAATTAATTTGATAATTAAGAACTATTTTCCCCTAACTATATGCCAATAAATCTGGTTATCTAAGTGAAATGGATGAATATTTGTCTAAATTGCCTAAATTAACAGAAGAGCAAATAAATTGCTTAAATAACTCCATTTTAGACAAAGAAATTGAACAAGCCATCAATGAATTCCCTAAGGAAAAATCTCCAGGGTCAGATGAATTTACAAGTGAATTTTACCAAACATTAAAAAAAAATCAATTCCAACACTAAATAAGCTATTTAGAAAAAGTAGCCAAAGAAGGAGTCCTACAGAATTTATTTTATGTCATAAATATGGTGCTGATACCTAAACTATAAAGAGCCAAAACAGATAAAGAAAATTATAAATCAATTTCTTTAATGAACATTGACAAAAAATTTTTAAATAAAATTTTAGTGAGGAGATTACAGTAATTTCTCATTAGGATGATACACCAAAAATGGAGGACTGATTCAACATTAGGAAAACTATCAGCAAAGTTGACCTTATCAATATCAAAACTAACAGAAATCATATGATTATCTCAATAAATCCTGAAAAAAACTTTAAGCAACTTATGTCACCCATTCCTGTTAAAATCACTAGAGAGTGTAGGAATAATTGAATTTTTCTTTAAAATGATAAGTAGTACCTGTCTAAATACCATTAGCAAGCATTATAAATAATGGGGGATAAGCTAGAAGCTTTTCCAGTAAGGTCAGGAGTGAAACAAAGATGCCCATTATCATCACTATTATTTAATATTGTACTTGAAATGTTAGCTTTAGCAATTAAGGGAAGAAAAAAATGAAGGAATCAGGATGTGCGATGAGGAAACAAAACTCTCACTTTTTGCAGATGATAGGATCATAATCTTTTTTTTGGTATGATCATAATCTTAGAGAATCTTAGAGTATCAACTTAAAAGCTACCTGAAACAATTAACAACTTTAACAAAGTTGTAAGATATAAAACAAATACACATAAATCACAAGCATTTTTATATAATAACATCAAAACCCAGTAGTAAGAGATAGAAAGAGAAATTACATTTAAAACAACTGTAGACATTGTAAAATAGTTGGAAGTCTACTTGCCAAGATAAACCCAGAAACTATATGAACACAATTATAAATCACTTTTCACCCAAATAAAGTCAGATAAAAACAATTGGAAAAATATCAATTGTTCATGGGTAGACCAAGTTAAGATAATGAAAATGACAACTCACCCAAATCAATTTACTTATTCAGTGTCATGCCAACTAAACAATTATAGAATTGTAAAAGATAATAAGAAAATTCATCTATGGAACAAAAGATCAAGAATATAAAGGGAATTAATTAAAAATACAAGGAAAGGTATTCTAGCCATTCTAAAATAGAATTCTAAATTCTAAAATAGCAATCAATAAGGAGCACAAGACAGTAGTAAATGACTATAGTACTACTATTCAGTAAGTCCAAAGGTTCCAGTTTCTGGCATTAGAACTCATTATTTGACAAAAGCATTCTCCAATATCTCACACTGCATGAAAAGATAAAAGTCAAAATTGGTCCATGATTTAGACATAAAGGGTGAGACTATAAGTAAATTACAAGATCAAAGAATAGTTACCTAGCAATTTTGTGGAGAAGGAGAGAATTTATAACCAAACGAGATAGAGAATATTATGAGATGAAAAATGAATAATTTTGATTACATTAAATTAAAAAGATTTGTACCCCCAAACCTCCCCAAGATTAAAAGGAAAGCAAAAAGCTTGGAAATATTTTTTTACAGCCAGTGGATCTGATAAAGACCCAATTTCTAAAATATATAGAGAACTGAGTCAAATTTATAAAAATATAAGTCCTTCCCCAACTGATAAATGGTCAATAAATAGTCAGATAAAGAAATTAAAGTTATTTATATTCATGAGAAAAATGCTCTAAATCACTATTGATTACAGAAATACAACTTAAAACAACTCTGAGATACCACTTCACACTTATTGGATTGGCTAAATATGACAGAAAAGGAAAATGACAAATGTAAATGTGATAAAAACTGAAACACTGCTGCACTGTTTGTGGAGTTCTTAATGGATCTAATCATTCCAGAGACCAATTTTTAACTATGCCCAAAGGGCAATAATACTACTAATAGATCTGTATTCCAAAAATATGAAAAAGCAAAAAGGACCCACATGTCCAAAAATATTCATAGTAATTCTTTTTGTTGTGGCAAAGAATTGGAAATTGAGGGGATACCCATCAATTGGGAAATGGCTCAACAAGTTGGGCTATATGAATATAATGGAATACTATTGCTCTATATTTAGCAGATGGATTTCAGGAAAACCTGACTTTCCTGAACTGATGCTAAGAAAAGTAAGTAAAACCAGGAGAATGTCATACACAGTAATAGCAACATGATGTGATGATTATCTGTGATACACTTTGTTCTTCTCAGAAGTACACTGATCCAAGACAATTCCAAGAGACAGTGATGGAAAATGTCATCCACATTCAGAGAAAGAGCTGTGGTGTTTGAATGCAAATTGAAAAATATTATTTTCACATTTAAATTTTTAATTTTTTCCTTTCTCTTGAGTTTTTCCTTTTGCTCTGATTATTTCTTCACAACATGACTAATAGGGAGATATGATTAACATGATTCTACATATACAACCTGTATCAGATTGCTTGCTGTCTTGGTGAGGGGGAGAAGGGAGGAATGAAGAAAAATTTCAGATTCAAAATCATACAGAAATGATTGTTGAAAACTATCTTTACATGTAATTGGAAAAATAAATTGGAAACTTAATGAAATCTTAAATAATGAGTGTGCCAAACAATAAATCTTAGAAAAATAAGTAACTATAAAAGAAAATTATAAAAATAAAAAAAATCATGCCCAAAATTCTAGGATACAGCTAATGTAGTCCCAGAGAGGGTGAGACAGGAGTGGAGAGGAAACTATATCCTTAAAATCCTATATTAACAAAATAGAAGGAAAAAAGAAATTAGAAAGAAAAAATTAGAAAGAAAAAATTAATGAACTGAAAAATGCATTAAAATTAGAGAATAAATATAAGCTCAAAATGGAGATATTAAAAATTAGAAGGAAAATTGATAGATTGGAAACAAAAACAACCAAAGAAATGATAAATAAACTCCAAATCTGGTTATTTAAAAAGATTAATAAATTTAGCTAATCTGACATAAAAGAAGAGAGCAGAAAATCAAATTAATAAAATAGCAAATGAGCAATGTGAAATCAAAGAAAAAAACAGAAGATTTAAAAAATAAACAAAACATATCCACTTACATGTTATGAAAACTGAGATTACAAAAATAGTTAATATCTCCAAAAATTTATAAAATATCCAAAATATTGAGACTAGATAGAGATATTAATTAGCAGACAGTCTCAGAAAAGGAAAGAGATCTAAGTGTAAAGGAAATACTGAAGGGGAGGGGGCAGTAGAAAATCTCACTGAAGATTTCTTCCAAATTAAAAATAATTAATACATACTTTTTTTACAAAATTGTTGTAAAAAATTGAGAAGGGATCCTACTATAATCTTTCTAAGACAAATACAATCCTAATACCTAAACCAAGGAAACATAAAACAGGGGAGAGGGGAAAAACCAAAACTGTAAGCTAATATCATTAATGAAAATTGACTCAAATTGTTTTTAATTCTATGAAATAGATAACAGAAGTGTATCTAAGAAATCATTCAATTTAGCGGTTCAACAATTAATCATATTAGAAATAAAAGCATCCCAAACCACATGATCATGTTAGTGGATGCAGAGAAAACCTTTGACAAAATACACTTATGCTAATCATCCTACAAGGTATAGGCATGGAGGAGCCTTTTTTAAAAAAAAATAAAAAAACTAAAGTCAAGCATCACATTCAATAGGGGTAAACCAGAATCTTTTCCAATAAATATAGGAATGAAGTAAGGATGTACACTCTCATTATTATTTGATATGGTTCTAATGCTGACAATAAGACAAGAAAAAGTAATTATAGTGATAAAAAGATACGTTTGTTGATGCCATGATATTGCTCTTTGGAAACCCCAGAGAATCAGTGGATATACTAATTGAGACAATTAATAACTTTGATAAAGTTGCAAGCTATAAAATACATCCTCAAAAATCAATAGCATTTTCTAAAATAATAACAAAATAACAGAAGCATTAGAAAAGGCAATCCCATTCCAAATAACTACAGAATGATTATCTATGGATCAATCTCCCAATACACACAAAAATGTGGCTATATCTATTAGTACTCTTTAAATTAATAAACATGCATTTTGTATTACATATGCTAACTATAATGTATATTATATAACATATAATATATATAAATCCTAAAAAGTTAAAGAACAACTTCCTGTAGAAGGAAGAATATTCAGTACTCATGGTTAACTCATGTCAATATGATAGAAATGACAATACACCAAAATTAATTTATAGTTTTCAGGCAATAATCAATTTATAAAGAAGATACTTTATATAGATTGATAAAATAATTACAAAAATTCACTTGGGAAAACAAAGGTTCTGGAATTATCAAGAAGAATGATGAAAAGAAGTAAGGATTAAAAAGTACATTTAGATCTCTTATTATATTATAAAACAGCAATCAACAGAATCATCTGATATTATATAAAAATTAGAAAGAGCAATGGAACAGACTGGACAAAGGAGATTCAGCTTCATTAGAACTTAATAACTCAGTATTTGATGAAGTATAAAACATAATGCAACCAGTGTAAAATTCCCCATCTGATTAAAAACATATCTTCTGGGAACACTGGAAAAGAGTCTGACCGAAATTAGATAGGCCAATATTTTTTCCCACCCTTGACACTATATTTTAAATAGATATATGATCCTAATATTAAAGGTCACACCATAAAAAATAAAATTAGAAAAGGACCATTCATTAACCTCTCATGGCTGTAAGAAATGTATTCTTTTTACAAATAATATATTTTATTTATTTATTTTTCCAACTACATGCAAAGATAGCTTTCAATAATCATTTTCTTTGATAAGGTTTCGTGTTTCACATTTTTCTCTCTCCTTCCCTTCCCTTCCTCTTCCCTCATCAGAAAGCAATCTAATATATATTATACACCTTTAATTATATTAAACATATATCCATATTAATCGTGTTGTAAAAAAGAATCAAAAGGAGAGCAAAAACATTATGAGAAAAACAATAATACATAAAACAAATTTTAAAAATTGAAAATAGTAAGTTTTGGTCTACATTCAGACTCCCTCTCTGAGTGTGGATGGTATTCTGTCATAAATCCTTTAGAATTGTCCTTCATTATTGTACTGCTGAGATGGGCAAGACAATCATAAGTTGATCATCACACAATGTTGCTGTTAGTATATAAAATATTCTTCTGGTTAAGAAATATATTCTTAACCAAAAAGAAATAGAAGTAATTATAAATGAAAAATAAATAACTTTTATTATGTGAAACTGAAAAACTTCCACAAAGACAATTTTCATGCATTTAAAATAAGAATAGAAATGGTTGAATGGGGGGAAAATCTTTAACTCAAATTTCTCTGAAAACAGTTGCATATCCAAAATTTAGAAATGGTATATTTATTGTTGTTGTTCAGTTATTTTAGTAATGAATAAATCTTCATGACTCCATTTGGGGTTTTCTTGACAAAGGTACAGGACTGATTTGTCACTTCCTTATCCCCCTTAATTTACAGTTGAGGAAAATGAGGCAAACAGAGCTAAATGACTTGCTGGGGACATATAGCTAGTTTTGTGAGAGCAAAGAACTGGATACAGAGTAAGATGCCCATCATTTGACTAATGACTAAACAAATTGTGGGAAATAAAAGTAATGAAATGCTAATGTGCTGTAAAAATAATATATATGATGAGTACAGAGAAACATTGAAAGATCTATATGAACTAATGCAAAGTGAAATAAACTATACATAGTAACTCCAGCAATGCAAATGGGGGGGAAATGGCACACCAAAAAAAAAATCAAATATAAATGTAACAAAATTATAAAGATTAGATGGGATTCCAATGAGGAGATATGAAAAGGTATCCCCAACCTATCCCTTTGAGGAGGTGATACTAATTGTGTATGCTTTTGAACTTATCCAACAATCAAG
The DNA here is from genome assembly GCF_037893015.1 of Macrotis lagotis. NCBI lineage: Eukaryota > Metazoa > Chordata > Mammalia > Peramelemorphia > Peramelidae > Macrotis > Macrotis lagotis. Next base: position 290,947,261 of record NC_133666.1, read on the forward strand.
CTAACTAAACAAACAAAGCTCTGTTTGTAATATGGAATGGCTCCCAGGCTGTGGGAGGGGTCCACCTCTTACCCCATGGGTATCCTTTTAAGTCTTTGAAAAGGAAGGAAAAGACAAGAACAAAAAATGATTATAACTTAACTGCACATACAAACTTACATTTTAGTAATTCTAAGCATGTACATGCTTTAGATTACTATCAATATTTTCTTTTAAAAATATATTTGTATTTATTTGTTTTTCCAATGACATGCAGCGGTAGTTTTCATCAATCAATTTTTTGACATGATTTTGAGTTTTACTTTTTCTCCCTCTTCCCACCCCCATAACAGATAGCAAAGAGAGCAAAGCCTCTCTCTATATATAATCATGTTAAACATAGATCTATATTAATTACTTTGTGAGAAAAGAATCAAATCCAAACTGAGGGAAAAAATTAGAGAGAAAATAATGACATAATACATAAAGCAATTTTAAAAAATTGAAGATAATAAGCTTTGGTGTGCATTTAAACTCCACAATTTAATTGGGTATTACTAATTTTTTCTAATGATTTTTATCTGATTGATTTTTAGCTTTGTTGCTACTTTAAATTTTGAAGCACTTGGCTAAGTGAATAGGGTGCTGGACTTGGATCCAGGAAGACCTGGGTTCAGATCCATCCCATATACTTTCTTTTCTTTTTTTAAGGTTTTTGCAAGGCAATGGGGTTAAGTGGCTTGCTCAGGGCCACACAGTTAGGTTGTTGTTGTTGTTGTTGTTATTATTATTATTATTTTAGGTTTTTGCAAGGCAAATGGGGTTAAGTGGCTTGCCCCAGGCCACACAGCTAAGTAATTATTAAGTGTCTGAGACTGGATTTGAACCCAGGTACTCCTGACTCCAAGGCCAGTGCTTTATCCACTACACCACCTAGCTGCCCCTATCCCATATGCTTTTAAAATGAAAGTAATGGGAGCAATAGCTTCTACATTTCTTTCCAATTATAGTTTACCAATTATATGGTTTCTTTTACTTAGTTGTAATTTTGTATGTGTGTGTGTGTGTGTATACATATATATATACTAAGTATAATGTAGTTTATGTTTGCATGTGTTATATAATAGTTTTGTGAATGCATGTGTATATATACATATGTACATATACACATATTTATAAATATTCCTTTTGTTACATCTTGTTCATTGTGTATCATTTCATAGAAGTACTCCAATATTTATTCAAAATTTTCATATTCATTATTTCTTAGAGTGTGGTAATATTCCATTTGTTAACATACCACAATCTCATTAACCACTCACCAATTGTATACACAACATACTTTGTTTCCATTTAAAATATTACAAATAATTTTACTACAAGAATTTTCATATAGTATGTCTTTCTTGTTTTTAATGCCCTCTTTGGGATATAAAATTAGTTGTGTAATTGCAGTGTCAAAATGAAAAGTTCCTATATTTTTCACAATTTAAAATTATTTTCTTCAGTAATTCTAACAATTCATAGTTTCATCATTTTTTTACAAATCCTTACCAACATTGAATTTTTCCATCTTTGCAAATTGAAAAATGTGAGGTCATAGCGCAGTCTTTGTCATTTGCTTTTCTTGATTAATATTGATTTTGAAGGTTATTTTCTATGACTGACAATTTGTACTCCTTTTGAAAACTTTTTAGTTATATTCTTCAAATAGATATATAAGACTTTTTTTGGTACAAAGATTTTTTCCAGTCTCTTTGATATTTTAGGTGCATTTACTTTATTTTCATAATTTTTAAATAATAAGGATAGTTTACTTTATCTCTCATATTTTCTATATCATAAAATCATCCCCATTTAAAGTTTTTAAAAATATAATTCTTATTTTCTTCTAAATTTTGGTAATATGACTTAAATTTAGTTTATTAGCTTATTCCATTTAGAATTTATTAAGATTCTGTTTCAAACCTATTTCTGACAGATTGCTATTCAGTTTTTCCGACATTCCACATACCTAAAGTGTTTTTTTCTAGTATTATGTATCCTGAGGGTTTTTGAAAATTAGATTACTTTAAGTGTTTGACTCAGTCTACCTTACCTAAACTATTGAGTTCTTATTTTTTAAGGTTTTTGGATTAGATAATTTTGATAAGTTATCATTTAAAATGTAATTTGAGTTCTAGTAATGAACCTCTTCTCTTTATTTTCACTTAAAAAAATATTTCCCCAAGAATTTTTGACCTTTTGTTTCTCCATATGAATTCCACTATTATTTTGTCTAATACATCATTTTGTCCCTAGTTATTGGCATAGTGCTAAATCTGCAGATTAATTTTAGCAAAATGATCCCTGAATATTTCTCCACTTACTTAATCATGAATAAGAGTAATAAGAGTGCTCTAAGAGCCCATGGGAATGTAGATATTTCTTGTGGCTAGGAATAGTTAGGGAAGGCTACTTTAAGAAAATGGATTTTGAATCAATCTGTGAATGTTTCTCTGTTTAATATTTCCCCAAATTCTATTTAACAACTACACATGTATTAGTGTGAAATGGAGACATATACAGTCATATATACACACATATACTCACACAAATACACACATATGCATACACACTCATAAATACACTCACACACGTGCTTTATTTGATCTCTCCATAGACTCAGGATATTATATGTCTGAGAACTTCCTCCACCAATACAATGCTTTTTTGTTCTATGAGATTTTTCTCCATATTTTCTTGTAAATGTGCCAGAGGAGATATTTTCTATATGTAGAAGATATTCTTTTGGTTCTTTAAATATTTCATCCATTATAATGTAATATTTGGGTTATTAAACTGTATTCCCAAGCCTTAGAAGAATTATCAACTGCTTGATTTTCAGGTCATACATGTCCTTGAAGATGTATTTTATATCATTTCTTCCATATAACTAAACACTGTTAAGATGGCATAGGTCACCATGCATTTTTCTCTGCTCTTTAGTCATATGCAATTTTGATTGTATTGAAAGTCAGGTGTTCTGTAGTTCTCAGTCATATGCATCATCCGGAGAAACTTGACATTAAGATGTAATTTAGCATCATGGAGCAGTTTAGTATTTTTGAAAATGCTATATAGTTTCTCGAGTGAGCTGTAGAAGACTTTCTATCTTCTATAAAATTTTTTTTTACTATTGTTCATCTAAAATTCCTATATAAGATATATGTACATGTGCCAAAAGGCTAACTTAATGGATACCAATACAACTGCATTTCATAATCTGGGAAAATATTCTTTTATTTATTCATTCATTCATTCATTCATTTATTTATTTTTTAGATTTTTGCAGGAGTTAAGTGGCTTGCCCAAGGCCACACAGCTAGGTAATTATTAAGTGTCTGAGGCAGGATTTGAACTCAGGTACTCCTGACTCCAGGGCTGCTGCTCTATCCACTGCGCCACCTAACCACCCCCAAAATATTCTTTATTAACTTGATTTTGCCTATGTGTATTGGACTTATCTCTTGAGAAGCTAGGGATCTGGAAAGGTGAGTGGTTAAATGAATAGCACCACTGTTCTTGGAATCAGGAAGACACATCTTTATGAGTTCAGATCTGGCCTCAGACACTTACTAGTTGTATGATCCTGGGCAAGCACTTAACTGTGTTTGCCTTAGTTTTGGCACATCATTTTAAATGGAGTCATGTCAAGTCAAACAACTGAAAGCACCCAACAACAAAAAAGCCTGGCATCTCACTGAGAAGGTCCCCTATAGTATTACACATTTTAATATAATGGACATTTGCAAACAAGACAGTATGGAGAATATTACCATTATAGAAAATTCCTCCTTTTTTGGGCTTATGTAGTTCTTCTTTTGTAAAAATGATAGACACCACTGGTGAGCATTATGTCTTGCTCCTTATTGATAATCAGAGGATAATTTAATAAAGTAATTTGTTGTGTGGTCTTGCATTATCTAAATACATGGGGATTTTTCCTATGGACTACATGAAGACAATACTTACCTTGTAAATACTGAGACAGATCATGCCCAGCACCTAGATAGGTTAAATCACTTACCTAGACATTTTCCATTAAGTCTCTGCAATATAATTCTTTCTTGGAAAGAAAATGAGCAAGGAGGAAAAAAAAACCCAGTTTGTACTTAATGTATACCTAAGGGAATAGTAAAAACTAAGCCCTAAGAATAAGACATAGATGATTTCCTAGAGCCATGTGTTCATTGATTCCCTCAAGGTCCTCCACCACAGCAATATCTGGTGAATTTTCATCATAAATTTAAGTAGAAAACATTTTCCATTTCTTGTGGATCTTGAATCAGAAGTATACAATAGAGGAAGTGGTGCCAAGTAATAGAGCCTCTGCTATGAAGAGCTAAAGCCTAAAGTTCACGTTTTTATTTAATGTTTTGGCATTTGCTGTATTTTTTCCACCTACAATTTCTCTGTTTAATATGAACTATATATTAAAATGAATCTTAAACTAAATGACAGACATGTTCTTGAATTATGTGTTATGTTCTTTCATCTTTTCAACCTCTAGGGGGAACTGTGTTTTCAGCAATCCTTTCCCCAGGAGGCATTCTGTGAACGAGTTTTAGGCTTAATAAGGATGTTCTTCAGGGTTACTTGGAGTTAGTGAATTGAAGGGTGAAAGTCTTCTTAATTGATTCTGGCTCCAATGTTTAACAATTACTACTGTGATTACAATGATGAGTTATTAGACAGTAACAATTGGGGCAGGCAACCAATCTATTTCTAATAGTCCTTAAAAATGTCATACTATTTTATATCTCTACAGAATGCTAGCTCCAAAGGTTTAATTATGGACAGAAGGACATAATATTGCCAAAGTAAGCAGTGGCTTGTTTTCATAGGTCCTCAAACAAATGATCAAATGGTTTGTATAAAAGTTGTCACCTAATTTTCTGGTTTCATGATTTTATATGTTATTCACAATGAATTAAATAATTTTAAACTTTATGACATTATTAATTTGCATATCAAATTAAGTTTGGAGGCTGCATAAAGTCTTAAAATAGTTTGTTTTTCCCATTTAGTTTTATTCTGCATTGGAGCATGTTCTCAACAACTATTCTAAAGTTTCATATACCTTTCCAACAGGAGAGAAAAAATATTCTTTCTTATTTCAATATTTTATGTAATTTTAGAGGAGCAGTATTTTAAAATTAGATCCTTCAGGGATGTAAAACTTCTATTTTGTTAAGTAATTTTGTCATGTGTATAATACACAGAGCAACATCCTATCACAGTAAAATAATCTATATTGATATTACTAACATTTACAAAGCAATTTACAGTATTTTCTCATTTTGTCCTCACAACCCAAGACATATGTATTATTATTATCCCCATCTTATAGAAGAGTAAACGTTGGAGGGAAGTTAAGTGATTTGTCCAAAGTTACTAGCTAGTAATCATTTGAAGTAGGACTCAAAATCAAGATTTGACCTTTCCAATTCTGATTACAGAACTCTATCACCATGCCATCTATATACTAGGTATTTATGATATTGAAATTTTTACTATATACAATTATGGGTTGTTGGGTTTTTGTTTGTTTTATTTATATGTGAAGTGGGAATCATTTCACTCCTCGAAAGCATCATCACAGGAGAGCTCCACTATAACCAAAACATAGTTTATTCTTTTACATGTTGGACTTCGGTTTACATACATAACATAATTTGGCTCACATGCCACCCATCAATACATTTTTCTAAATCTTGTTCATGGTTACATGGCCAGTAGGTGTCCAAGGCAGACTTGAATCCAGGTGTTCTCAACCCCAAGATCGTCCCTCAATTCAGCTAGGCGGTGCTGCCCACTTAAAACACAGAGGCTGGGAGAATATGGACAAATCATTTAACCACTCACTGACTCCTGGGAGTGAGTCCCCAGTCCAACTCTGTCACTATAAAAATGAGGCATATTATTAATTTTTATAGGTGGAGGGAGTTTCTGTCCTGGAAATGGCTTACAAATCAAATCATAGATTTGAACTAAAAAAAAATCTTAGAATTCTCAGAATATGGAAATGGACATGGAAATTATATTTAGAATTTTCTCATTACCCAAAGATTTTGGAGGTCATATTTATTCATTAATATTCATGCAAACTTCTTATTGATTTTCAAATACTAATTTCATATGAAGAAAATTTAATAACACTAAAATGCACATTCTTTCCCAATGATATTTATAATTAGTCTTTTAAATATAATTTTATGCTAATTCCCATTTGACATATACTGTTGATAAATCCCAGTTTCTCTTCTTTAACATTTTTGTGAGGGGTGTTTTGAAAGGCAGGAAATTGAATAGTATAATCTTATTTCATTATTTAATTTTTTGGAGTGCAATGTGCAAGCAAATTTTCTCCTTAATTCCTTTTACCTTTTAAGTTTAGGGATGTCTTATACACTAAAAGTAAGGCATTCCAATTCAAAGACTGAATAGTGAAAGCAATGGTAAGAAACTAAACTTAAATGTACTGGCCTGACGATGACCTCCAGGCTAAGTTGAGAAGACAGTCTGTAAAGTGAGAGGCAATTCATCCATGCCATTTCAACCCTGGGGCTCCTTCTTTAAGACTTGGACAGCATACTCTGGAGAATTACTTTGTATTTGACTATATTCTATAAACTCATAATAGGAATAATAGAATACTTCATATTCTTTAGAGTCTTTGGATTAAAATGATAAAGTCATTCAACCTGGGTTATAGTTATTGAGTTCCTTTAAAAATCCTATACCTAAAAATTGTCTAATAAAATGCATTTTCAATCATTCAGGTGTAGATTTTGTCCAGGTCTTATGCTTGGGGTAGGGGAGGGATGCTCAAGGAGCAGCAATCCTTTGATTTCAGTTGTATAGTGAACTCCCTTTGTACAAATTTTAACTTTATTAATTGACAATTTCCCCACTTTTGTATCTATAAATCAGCTTGTCTGTGATCACACTGTTAGACTATGTTAGAGATAAGGCTTAAACACAAATGTTCTAGGGTTAGCTCCAAGCAGCCTCTCTTGCTATTAATTATTAAATTAAAATATAGACTTCAATTTATTTTCCTGACTCTTAAATACCTCTTTCTTAAATGTAATATATTTTATTTCCTCCAATTATGTTAAAACAATTTTGATATTTTTTAAAGTTTGGAGTGAAAAATTCCATCCCTCCCTTTTCTCCACCTCCCTGAAGTGGGGCTTTTTTAAAAAAAATATTTCATGGGAGTAGAAGACAGGGGATATTACTTAAAGTTAGGTTGGGATTAGATTTCAATTAGTTTCAGTTAAACATACTTTCTATCCTCTCAATTTGTATAGATAATGATGAGTTGTATTTATCAGTACAGCAGGGGAAAAACAAGATATCAGGAAACGCTTAATTATAAATATTAATGGAAACAAGAATTCTAGATTGGGAGACAAAAATGCAGAGCCTGGAGTAGTGGTGCAAAGGTTACTAGCCACATTCATTTTCCTACCGAAAGAGGGCGTTTTCCTGAGAGTAATGCAGAGGGGGGAAGGGGAACTTTAAGTTTTCTTTCTCGAAAGTTTAAGTGAAAGTATTCAAAGAAGTTCTGATCGTTTGTATTTTTCTAATTTGTGGAATTTAAATGTTTTTAAAGTCTCATGTGACAAAACAAATGTTGAATATTATGTAGTCATATACTACTACTAAGAATGCTGAATTCTGTTTGAACATGCATGGGAAAGCAAGGATTTCCTGATTTGATAGCCAGGCCACTGACTTGTATGAAATCCTTCCCATTCAAGCCTTTTGCCTTGCAAGAGATCAGGATTTCGGACCGGTTACCTTTCTGTTTCTCAGAGAGCTGCACCCTCCTTTGGAAAGGTGGGGGGAGTGGAAGATCCCGAACTCACTTTTCCATTTGTGCCCATAAAGTCCTGAGGACGTTTTTTGGGCGGTTTGCAAACATTTGCCGAGTTCCAGTTGCTGTGGAGAAGCGGCATCGCGGGCTGGAAGTCGCCCTCTTCATGCAAAGTTTCGCTTTCTCCCCACACGCAGCATTTCTTTCGGAAAGCGCTCCTTGGTTTCAGTGGGTCTACAGTCCTGGGAAGAACATGTGTAAAGAGAAGCGCCCGCGCAATCAGAGACCAAATGGAAGGCAGAAACTGCACAGATGGGAGAGAAGGGTAGGTAAGTGGAGGAAAGGCGCAAGGGAATTTCTGCGGGCAGAGCACAGGGGGCAGGCCGACTGTCAGAAATGGGGCTTGGCTAGTTAGTGACTCAGGTATGTAGTGACACTGGAACACTGGACACGTCTAATTGACTTCGAGCTATGGAAGCAAACTTCTTTCTTTGGGAGCTTCAATTTAAGTGTGAAGACCTCTTAGCCTCAGCAGAGTTCTGGAAAGTAGAGATGATAGCAGGAGACATACCTTCCTCTCCGCACTTAGATCCCCTTCCATACCACTGCCTCAGAAAGAGGCAAGGAGAGAGGGGGAAAGAGGCTAAAGGCGCGCGCTCTGCGGTGGAGATCTCACAAGTTTCCATGCCAGTAAAAGTCAGACAGAATCTTGGTTGGTTGTTATGTTTGCTTGGCGCTTGTGTGTTTATTTGCAAATTAATTTATTGTATAAGGATCTTTAGTCGTCTTTGAACTGAATCAGTGGCGCCTGAATTGAGCTGTTGTATATTGGAGCTGGTTGGGGAATGGAAAAGGCGCGTGTGCAACAGTAAGTCTGAGAGGGGGGGATGAGTGTGTACGTGTGCTGCAACTTTAAGAAAAAGGTCGGGGTGGTGGGTGGGTTGAGGTTGGGGAGGAGGGAGGGAAGGGGTGTGGGGAGGAGTCCTGATGTAAGAATGCTAATGAGAGGCTCCCCTCCAACCCCCCGCCAACCCCCCACCCTACCCGCTCGAAATACAAACCCGTTCTCGCAGCTCCATGTGTGGTAACAGGCTCCTCCGCTACCACACTATTTAAACAGAGGATATGTATCAAGGAACAAGGGAGAATCAATGAGATCAAACGAGAGGCAGATGCTCCGTCAATTACAATCACTTGGACAAGTTTAACTTTTTTTTTGCAAGTATTCTTTCAAAAACAGCCTCAACAACGTCCAAAAAAAGAAGTCACCTCTAGGCAAAAGAGTTCTATAGGAGGAAAAAGAAATATCTGCATGACATATTACAGGGTGGTAGATATAAACTTAAAAACAACAACCTGGTGACATTTCAGAGAAGGGTCCTTTTTCAGTCACTGGACAGCAGAGGGGGAATTCTGTTTTCTTAGGGCACCCAAGGGGGCGCAGGGACGAAGGAGGTAGAGGAAAGGGAAGGTGAAAGGGAGAGGAGAAGGAGGAGGGTGGTGGGAAGAAGAAAGGCTAAGGTGAGTGGAAGAGGTTGCACTTCAGCGCAATGCCATCCTTTTTGTTACTCAGTTTCTCTTCTTGCGCCGTGCTCAGCTGGGCGCTTCTGGCAAGCGGCGGCAGCAGCACCGGGAGCAGCAGTGGAAACCGAGGCGGCGGGCTCCCTGTGTTGGAGGAAACCCAGAAGATCGAGGTTCTGGTGCTTCTACCCAAGGACAACGCTTACATGTTCTCCTTGGCCAGGGTCAAGCCAGCCATCGAGTACGCGCTGCGTAGCGTGGAGGAAAATGGGACTAGGCGACAGCTGCTTCCCCAGGGCTACAGCTTCCAGGTGGACTATCAGGACTCACACTGCGGCAATCAGGCTCTCTTCAGTTTAGTGGATCGAGTGGCAGTGGCCAGGGGGTCTAAACCGGACCTGATCCTGGGCCCCGTCTGCGAATACGCGGCAGCACCTGTGGCCCGACTGGCATCGCACTGGGACTTGCCTATGCTGTCTGCCGGAGCTCTTGCCGCTGGCTTCAAGCATAAGGAGAGCGAGTTCTCGCACCTTACCCGTGTGGCACCCGCCTACGCCAAGATGGGAGAGATGATGCTCGCCTTGTTCCGGCATCACCAGTGGAGCAGGGCTGCTCTGATCTACAGTGATGACAAGCTGGAGCGGAACTGTTACTTCACCCTGGAGGGGGTCCATGAGGTCTTCCAGGAGGAGGGTTTGCACACATCCGCCTACAGCTTCGACGAGACCAAAGCCCTGGACGCAGATGAGATCGTGCGCTACATCCAGGCCAGCGAGAGGGGTGAGCTAGGGAAACGTCCCCATTTCGTGTACCTTTTACCTTTTTCCACATTGCCTCCCAATCCTCTCTATTCTACTCCCTGAACATTGTAGGGACATCCCAACCTCCTCCCATTTTCCCTGGCTCTGGGGGATGTGGAAAAGGGCGAGAGGGTGAAGAAATGCCAAGGGTAACGGCTTAAGTGCAAGCACTTTTAGCTTTGGGATGAACTTTTTCCATTGACCCGTGTATTAGCTTCCCCATATCCTTAAAGGATGAGGGAATGGGTAAGGGGATTGAAGGGAGGAGGCAGGGAGATAGGAAGGAAATCTAGTCTCTCTTCTTCCCTGGATCTGGAGAGAAGCGAAAAGACTGGAAGGTTTTCCGGTCCTGGTCCTGATGATTTATCTAGGCTTTCCTCTTTCTCTTCCTCTCCTTTAAAGTTTGTGCAGTGGTGATTAGCTTGCCTAATATCAGTTTTAAGTGCTTCCCCCCCCCCGCCCCCCGCCAGTTATGCTGTTGTCCCATTTTCCCTTACTCTTTTTGGCTACTATTCTATTTCCTTTAAAAAAGCTCAATTGTATTGATTTTGCCTCATCCATCTCTTTTCCCCCACTCCCCGACCCGAGCCTCTTCATAAATACGTTTCCTGGGTTTCCACTCAAAATGTATCGCTGCGTCCGGGCAGTAATCATCAACATTCCCTTTAGATTACGGAGTGTTTCCATCCTCAGAGCTCCCAAATAGGGGCAGCTTCAGCCCCAGTTCTTGTGGGAGAATCACCCGGAGGTTGAAGCTTGCATCCACGTGGTCCCAACCGTAATACTATTGCATCTTAAAAATAATAAATGCCGAGATGGGCAAGAGGTGGAAAATGGACTGCGAGAGCTTGGTAGCTGCGAGTGAGAAAGGAAGGGGTTCTACTTCCTGTCACTCACCAATTCCAGGACAATCAGTGAAATTTCCCCAGGGAAATCAGCAGGGTGCCCAACCATATCTGGATAAGGGCGCAATGCGCCAAGGAGATGCAGTCAGCTAGTTCCAGAATACAAAGCTACCCCTCCGCCTTCCCCCCACGCCATTGAACCTGGGATGTAGGTGGTGAAATCTTGGTTCTCTCAGAACTGGGAACTAGACACGTGAGATCAGGCCCCCTAGAGGTGGGTGAGCTGGGGTGTCGATTTACCCGCTGTGGGTAAAGGGTGGTTCCGCGCACCTGAGTTCTTGGTTTGTGGAGAAGGCGGAGAAGTAAGCTCAGTCGCATGGCCTGGAGTAGTTTTTGACCCAACCTCCGCACTCTGTCACCAGAATCTGGAACAGGTGGGATGGCTGCAAGAGGTGGAGGCGGGCAGTCGTAGCGATGCAGTTAGAAGTTTAATCTGGGGCGTTGGGCAGATGGGCCCCTAGTCTAGATGGAAGAAGGGGAGTTTCTGCGATTGCGAATTACGTGGCCAAAATCAAATTTATGCGTGCACATCTCTCCAGGGCCTGCCTAGGGCTGCCCCCGGCTATTGGCACATGGGATTAAGTGAATATATCTATAATATAAATATACACATATATTCAGACTCCTTTACATATGGACACCACACACACACACACACACACACACACACACACACACACACACACAGGTTAGTACTCCAGCCCATTTAGCCAGGACCTTTGGGTCGGGTCGGCCCTCTCTCTGTCTGTACAAACCTCAGGCCATCCAGATTAGTCGGGACTTTTCTTGCCCTGCTGCTAGTAGAAGAGGCATTTGGATCGAACTGCTTACAGGACATTTCCTACCGGCCACACCCAGGACGTGAAAATAAACCCATCCTGTCTCTTCCCCACCCAAACAGGGTAGTTCTCTCTCCTAGCCGCATGTGGCCCCAGCGTCAGGACGGGCAGTAGATGGTTGCAGGAATAAATATGAAACCGACAGACAGAGAGCTCTGAGCATCAGCCAAAGTGTAACCCTTCCCTCGCCGCCTGACTAGTGTGAGCTGTGCCAAGTCGAGGGCAGGGAAGGGACAAATGCCTGCATCCGACTGTCTCTGTGGATGTCAGTAGCTGGCAACGCTGACTCCCTTCCAGGCTGCTGCCCAAGCTTACTTCGGATTCTTGCAATAGGCCGGATTTTTGCCTTAGAAAGATAGACTTTGGATGCCCCAGAAGAGCCTATTGGGGGAGGGGGAGAATCTCTATAGAACATTTCCAATCCCAGCTAAGTAGTATAACTCTCAATTTTAAATTCAGGTAGAGAGGGCTCACTCCCTCCGCATCTCTCCCCTACTCTCCAGCTCTCTGCTCTGGCACACTGTGGCTTGGGGAAACTGAAGTTTTCAGTTTTACTCAAGTGTTTCAGCAGACTGGGGGAAGTCAGTGATGGGCAGAATAAAAGAAGATATCAATGTGCTTATTGGCACATTCAAGGGGAAACCCCTCCATCTTTAAAATTCTTTTTTTCTTAAGTCTTTTCTCTATAAGAAGAAAAATGTGTAGTTTTTTCTTTAAGATTTGAATACAAGAATGTATATCTAAATGTGGGGGTAACATCTGAGAATTATGGATGAGTTCATGAAAGAAAAAAATGACTGGGTTGTAAAGTTGTACATTTTTTAAAATTAGCTCCTACCTGTTTTAAGAATTCAGGGATTTTGGAACCCAGAAGAAAAAAAGTCATTAAAACACCCCCCTCACACACACACACACACACACACACACACAGACACACACACACACACACACACACACACACACACACAGAGAAACACACACACACAGTGTATGAAAGAATGAGATGGATCAGGCCTTCTTTCCATGTGCTTCTTCCCTTCCCCCTCCAAAAAAGGAAAAAAGGGGGGGGGTAAACAGAAGGGTAGCTTTTGTGTCTGGCACTTAGTAGACCCTTAATAAAGCCTTGTTGATTGGCTGATTAAACTATTTCTTTCAAAGAATGGTTTATACATACAGAGGAAGCACTACTAGGGTCAATTAATTTCCAGATTTTTCATATCATCTTTTAAAAGCATATTACTTTAAAATTGTTTTCTATATTAATAATATTAGCTGAACACATCATAACCTGTGACCTTTTAAATCTTTAGGGTTTTAAGTTTTTTTTTCCATTTTAAAGATGAGGAAATTGAAACTCAAGAGAAATAGCAATTTGAACATCACATAGCTAGTGAGATAAAGCTTGACTCTCCATAGCAACTTGACTATATTTTCTGATATCAATTTAATTTTCAAAAATAACAAAATAACAAAAATAACAAAAATGACAATAACTCTCAAGGTATGCAAGTTGATAGACTTCTTCACACAAAAATACACACAAAACCCAATTAATTGCATATGGCCTTATTATACCCCCAAAACCCACAAACATATTGGTTGTCCCCATTAGAAGTATATGACCCGAGGCAAGAAATAAAGTACACTCTGTCATACTACTTAAAGCAATATAGAAAATTAACTGAAGATATAAACATTCAAATAATATTTTTAAAAATATTAGTAGTTATACAATATGCAAATTAAAACTGACTCTCCCAAAAATTTACTAAGAAGCATGTTGGAAGAGCTTGTAACTGGAGCCAAACCCTCCTCCCATTACTCTGGGGATCTGCTTTTGAAGCTCACCTCAGTTTTAACCCTTCAGAAGTCCCTTAACTTTTCAGAACTCAAATTCACCATCTTTCAAATGGGGATAATATACCATGTAACTCATAAGATTGCTGTAAGGAAAGGGCTTTTCAAACCTTAAAGTACCATATAAGTGTGAGTTATTGCTTTAAATATTCAATAAAAAAATGACCCAAAGCTACCATACTCCTATACCTGTATATTTTATGACATATAAAGAATGAACGAGTTTTTGTAAAATAAATCTGTTTTTGACATTTAATTCTATTCGGCAAAAATTTATTAAGCTTTTACTTTATACAACACATTTTTTTAAGGCTCTGGCTATACAAAGCCAAAAGAAAAAAACAGTTCTTTCTTTCAAGAGACTTTCAGTGGCAGAAGATAATTTGAGAATCGGGAGCAATAAAATTGTGGGGGGAGTGGAGTGTGAGGGAGGCCATTAGGAAAATTTGATATGAAGGAATATGAAACAGAACATTGAATAATAAGTACAGACCATAATAGGTAGAGGTGAACAGGGAATTCATTTCTCACTTAGGGACCAGTCTGTTCTAAGGCATGAAAGGCAATCCATAGAATACCAGATTTTGATAACAAGTGATTTATCTTGTATGGAAGGGATTATGCAAAGGTGAGTGATGTGAAGTAAGTCTAGAAGTAAATAGAAAATAGATAAACAATTCAAAGTCTGAAGAAATGTATACCTAATAAAGCCTAATTTCAGAGTTATTCTCCTTGATTTAACTTATTCCATTTTAGAACTAACATTAATGATGGGATTAATCTGTGCAATTCATGATTAGATTTAGAAATTTAATAAGAGTTTAAACCAGCAGATACTTGCTTTCTTTATTAAAGTCTGAGATAAAGAATTCATTGGGATGGTCAGTGATGTTTCCTTGCAAAGAACTCAACTTATCTACAAAATAACTAATATGTATCACAGCTAAAACAAAGAGCTATTTGTACACTGACTGAGTGAAATATGTTCTAAAAACCTTTTGGAGAACACAGTGCTTTCTGAACAAGGAGAAAATGCTATGTTAACATATTTGAAGACCTACTATTTGCCTGTATAAAGCAAAGTATTTTCAATTTAGTTTGCAAATAATATGTCTTTTGGAGGAATAGAAATAACCCTAAACTATTTTATTTTTATTAAATATAATCTGCATATGCATCTTTTACAGTTTTGTGTGATTCATTCATGCACATGCAAAACATGGTTACATGGAACTAATGTAGAAGAAGTTGCAGAACATCAGTCTAGTAACCCAAAAGCCTGATGCTATGGTGAAATTAAACTCAATAAAATCTTTGAAGGATGTGTAGCTCTCTTCAGGTTATGCATGGGGGAAAGAATATCATTTCTTATCTGTTCTCCTTCCTCCCTAAATAATAGCTGCATCATCAATCCACATTACTTTTTTGCTACCACATCAGCCACATATAGCTTCTAACTTTTCTGAGGGCTCAGTAGAGGCCCCTGTATACCAGATTAATACCTTTTTCAGTGCTACCCTCCAAAGTGGTTATAGAAAAGTGTTGGAACCACAACCCATACAAGCTTCAAAAGAAGATGTGGGAAGAGGGTAAAAGGAAGAGCACATGGAACTCCACATGTTCTCCAACACAAGAAAATAGATTATAATGGGTAGTTGACTATATCTAAAATGCATGTAAGATGCAAAAGTATCAGAGAATAGCATCTCAGACATACTGACTCAGTTTTATTCTTCTTCTTCTTTTTTTTTTGCTAGGCAATGGGATTAAGTGGATTGCCCAAGGCCACACAGCTAAGTAATCATTAAGTGTCTGAGTCCACATTTGAACTCAGGTCCTCCTGACTCCAGGGCCGGTGCTCTATCCACTGAGCCATCTAGCCACCCCTCAGTTTTATTCTTAATAATATTTTATCAAAAATACATTTCAGTAAATTAGTGGGTGGCATGATTAGAAAGAAAAAAAAAAATCTGTGTGTTCACTGCAGGCTATAGAAGAAGTCTCCAAACTGGCGCTTCCTAGCATTCCTACATGGAAACTATGCAGGAGAATTATTAGCATCATAAAAAGTCTCCTGGGAAGGAGATTCCTCAACTTTCCTTGGTACTCAAGTTTCAGTGTTTCATTCTTTAAATGTTTCCTCTAAAGCAAATCTAATGTCTGTTTATTGAAATTTAATATCAATTTTTCTCAGAATGCAGAGTTTATGAGACAAATCTTGACAGCCAATTCTTATTTTTTTTTATGCTGATAGGGAGAAAGGAAGCTAATTGAAATCTGAAATTCTTATCTAAGTCAGCTGTTTCAGCCTTCTCCTCAACTAACCCCCCCCAATTTCCAACTGCAGCCAAAAAGGGAAGAAATACACTAGCTTGTGTTATGCTTTTCCCCCCTTCCTTAAATGGATTGATGAGAGGAAGATCTGAATTAAAGGATCTAAATAATAAAGTGAGTATGAGTTTAAAAAAACCCTTAAAAAGATATTATGACATATTTATCACATCTCTAATCATCAAAAAACCAATTCTCTGGTCTATCTTTAAGAGTTTTAGCCCCCTTCTAACAAGTGTCAAGCTGCTTAGTGCCATAACACATTGAGTTCACATGTATGATAAAGTAAATATCAGTCAGCTTAGCCTAGCCCTCCAACTGCTGAGGCAGGATTTTAAATGGTAAGCTTCAAGTTTGTTTTGCATCTATCAGTGCCCATGCTATTATTATAAGATACACACCTCTCTCATTGTTGTCATCACTCAGGACAGATCTCTCTAGCAAGGTTTTTGCTTACCACAGTGAATACTGCAGATAAATGATTTATCCACAGCAAATAAAAGTAGGTATTTGTCTATTAATTTAAATTGTCAATCAATATTGATCATAGACTGATCAAATCATTGCATTACTTGAAAAAAAAACCTGACAACTAATATTTACATAGACCTTTAGACTTTACTAAGCAAGTAATTTCCTTGCAGTAGTAGTCTTGTGAGGTAGATATTCAAATATTATCATCATCATTTTACAAAATATAGTATTCTGGAAATAATTGGATATTACCTTTTAAATGTAAAAATGTGGACCCAAATTGAACCAGTATGCAGCAAGACACCTATTATGTATTATATGTGGTAAAAGAGTCCCAAATGAATATTTTCACATTCAAGCTATGGGATAAATTGAATGTTTTTATTTTCTCTTTGAAAATATATTTAATTTTTCACAGATTTTTATACAACTCAAATAATCAAGATTTACTTAATTTAGTATTACTATTGTTGAGATAGTTGTATTATTTTATTAATATGTGACTTTTCCTCCCCTATCAACTAGTATTAGGGTTAACCTATCAGTTCTAAGTATTTTCAAGGACAACTTCTGATCAAGGTTTTTCATTTTTGCTCATCAGTGGTGATCATGTGTGCCAACAGCAATACAATCAGGAACATCATGTTAACTGCCCACCGGCAAGGAATGACCAATGGCGACTATGCTTTCTTCAATATTGAACTCTTCAACAGCTCTTCATATGGTAATTCTGGCTTTTGTTCACCTTTTTTTGACCAGTATGTTGAGTTTTTCTTTGAAAATATTATTTTAATATAGTTAGTTTGTAGTTCTTAAGTCTTTCATTGCATCCCCTAGAATTTTAAGTTTCTATTTGCCAAGAATTCATTTGGAGCAAAAAAGATAATATAGAATTTAGGTGTTAAACATTTTAAAACGAATCCCCCCAAAGTTCATAGACTACTTGAAGTGAGGAGGGAAAGCATTAGAAATGATCTAGAGAAATTAATAGAACAATATCGCTTGTAAGATTTACAACTAAAGGGACCCATGTTTTCCAGCCTCCTCCCAGTTTTATACATGAACTAGCTTCAGAGAGATTAAAGGACATCTAGAAACACAGTTATATAGTTGTCCCTTCCACTTCTTGATTTTCTCCATCACAGTTTCGATTATCTCAGGTCAGCATAAGAAATTAAATGGGAATTTGGGGCAGGGGCTGTGGAAGCTGCAGACAATACTCTAAGCTTAGCAGAAGACACAGAAAAAAAGACATCCAAGAAATGTATAAAATATGAACAAATACTTACCCCAAATTTTAAAATAAGGTAAAAGAAAAAGGAAATGAAAATCAGCCTTCTTCTCTGCTATGAAGGAAGGGTTAAAAAATTTTATGCAAATTTTCCAGATCATGTGGGTGGTGCCCTTCTCACCCCTATGATGTGAAAGGGACAGTTTGTAGAGGTGAGGGTTAAACTGAGGTCTTTTCATTTCAAATCCAGTGACTTTGGTCCATATAGAACTTAGTAGATAGTTTTTGAAGTGTTATTGTACTGAAAAATTCATCACCCCATACAGATGTTGAATCTTTCCAAAGTTACCTAGGCCATTTTCCAGACAATAGGTTTGCTGCCTGCCGCTTTGCCTGTCCTTTGAATGCTTGAAACTTCATAGAACCTATTAGAGAATCAGAGAACTTTAGTGAATGTATCATGAATATGTTGTTAGTAATAGTTTAAAAAATTGGAGGCATGTGGAAAGTACCTTATTTTAGCAATTCAGAAATTCAATATTTAATTTCTGTTTTGTAGACTGCAAAAGGCCATAGCTCAAGTAATTTTTTTTTGTAGAACCTTCCTGATTATTTTTCATTTGGGCTCTTTTATTAAGTTTTTCATCTTAATTTTCAAAGTTGTTGACTCAGTTAATAAAATATTGTTACTTTTTGGTAAAAAGCTATTTTCTATTATTATTATTATTATTATTATTATTATTATTATTATTATTATTATTATTATCAGTCTCTTAGACTTCACATTGACCATGATATTGAATTTTCTTTTTTTCTTTTCTTTTCGTTTTTCTTTTTCTTGTTTCTTTTTTGTTTTTTTAATTAATTTTTATTAGAGATATTATTTGAGTTTTACAATTCCCCCCCATCTTGCTTCCCCACCACCACCACAGAAAGCATTCTTTCAGTCTTTACTTTGTTTGCATGTTGTACCTTGATCCAAATTGGGTGTGATGAGAAAGAAATCATATCCTTAAAGAAGAGAAGAGAAGTCTAAGAGGTGACAAGATCAGACAATAAGATATCTGGTTTATTCTAAATTAAAGGGAATAGTCCTTGAACTTTGTCCAAACTCCACAGCTCCTTATCTGGATACAGCTGGCACTCTCCTTTGCAGACAGCCCAAAATTGTTCCTGATTGTTGTACTGATGGAATGAGCAAGTCCTTCAAGGTTGAACATCACTCCCATGTTGCTGTTAGGGTGTACAGTGTTTTTCTGGTTCTGCTCATCTCACTCAGCATCAGTTCATGCAAATCCCTCCAGGCTTCCCTGAAATCCTGTCCCTCCTGGTTTCTAATAGAACAATAGTGTTCCATGACATACATATACCACAGTTTGCTAAGCCATTCCCCAATTGAAGGACATTTACTGGATTTCCAATTCTTTGCCACCACAAACAGGGCTGCTATAAATATTTTTGTAAAAGTAATGTTTTCACCCTTTTTCATCATCTCTTCAGGGTATAGACCCAGTAGTGGTATTGCTGGGTCAAAGGGTATGCACATTTTTGTTGCCCTTTGGGCATAGTTCCAAATAGCTCTCCAGAAGGGTTGGATGAGTTCACAGCTCCACCAACAGTGTAATAGTGTCCCAGATTTCCCACAACCCTTCCAACAATGATTATTATCCTTCCTGGACATATTGGCCAATCTGAGAGGTGTGAGGTGGTATGTCAGAAAAACTTTGATTTGCATTTCTCTAATAATTAATGATTTAGAGCAATTTTTCATATGGTTATGGATTGCTTTGATGTCCTCATTTGTAAATTGCCTTTGCATATCCTTTGACCATTTGTCAGTTGGGGAATGGCTTTTTGTTTTAAAAATATGACTCAGTTCTCTGTATATTTTAGAAATGAGTCCTTTGTCAGAATCATTAGTTGTAAAGATTGTTTCCCAATTTACTATATTTCTTTTGATCTTGGTTACATTGGTTTTATCTGTGCAAAAGCTTTTTAATTTAATGTAATCGAAATCATCTAATTGGTTTTTGGTGATGTTCTCCAACTCTTCCTTAGTCATAAACTGCTCCCCTTTCCATAGATCTGACAGGTAAACTAATCCTTGATCTTCTAATTTGCTTATAGTATTGTTTTTTTATGTATAAGTCCTGTAACCATTTGGATCTTATCTTGGTAAAGGATGTGAGGTGTTGGTCTAATCTAAGTTTCTTCCATACTAACTTCCAATTATCCCAGCAGTTTTTATCAAAGAAGGAGTTTTTATCCCAATGGCTGGACTCTTTGGGTTTATCAAACAGCAGATTACTGTAATCATCTCCTGTTTTTAAACCTAGTCTATTCCACTAGTCCACCACTCTATTTCTTAACCAATACCAAACAGTTTTGATGACTGATGCTTTATAATATAATTTTAGATCAGGTAGGTCTAAACCCCCTTCTTTTATACTTTTTTTTTTCATTAAGCTCCTGGCAATTCTTGACTTTTTATTTCTCCATATGAATTTACTTACAATTTTCTCTAACTCATTAAAATATTTTTTTGGAATTTTGATTGGTAGGGCACTAAACAGAGAGTTTAGTTTTGGTAGAATTGTCATTTTTATCATATTAGCTCTACCTATCCATGAGCAGTTGATATTTTCCCAGTTATTTAAATCTGATTTAATTTGTGTGAGAAGTGTTTTATAATTGTTTTCAAAAAGATGCTGAGTCTGTCTTGGCAAATAGACTCCTAAGTATTTTATATTGTCTGAGGTTACTTTGAATGGGATTTCTCTTTCTAGCTCTTCCTGCTGTTTCTTGCTAGACATATAAAGAAAAGTTGAGGATTTATGAGGGTTTATTTTATAACCTGCAACTTTGCTAAAATTGCTAATTGTTTCCAGTAGTTTTTTGGATGATTTCTTAGGATTCTCTAAGTAGACCATCATGTCATCTGCAAAGAGTGAGAGTTTTGTCTCTTCCTTACCAATTCTAATTCATTCAATTTTTTTCTTCTCTAATTGCTGATGCTAACATTTATAATATAATATTGGATAGTAGTGGTGATAATGAGCACCCTTGTTTCACCCCTGATCTTATTGGGGATGCCTCTAGCCTCTCCCCATTGAATATAATGCTTGTTTATGGTTTCAGATAGATACTGCTAATTATTTTAAGGAATAGTCCATTCATTCCTACATTCTCTAGTGTTTTTAATAGGAATGGATGCTGTATTTTGTCAAAAGCTTTTTCAGCATCTATTGCTATGATATGATTTCTGATGGGTTTGTTGTTGATATAATTGAGTATACTAACAGTTTTCCTAATATTGAGCCAACCCTGCATTCCTGGAATAAATCCTACTTGATCATAATGTATTATCCTAGTGATTACTTGTTGTAATCATTTTGCTAAGATTTAATTTAAGATTTTTGCATCTATATTCATCAGGGAGATAGGTCTATAATTTTCTTTCTCTGTTTTAACTCTTCCTGGTTTAGGTAACAGAACCATATTGGTTTCATAGAAAGAGTTAGGTAGAGTTCCATCTTTCCTATTTTTCCAAAGAGTTTATATAGAATTGGAATCAATTGTTCCTTAAATGTTTGGTAGAATTCACTTTTGAATCCATCAGGCCCTGGAGATTTTTTTTTAGGGAGTTCAACAATAGCTCGTTGAATTTCTTTTTCTGAGATAGGGTTGTTTAGGTATTTAATCTCTTCTTCATTTAACCTGGGCAACTTATATTTTTGTAAATATTCATCCATTTCACTTAGATTATCAAATTTATTGGCAAAGAGTTGGGCAAAATAATTTTGAATTATTACTTTAATTTCCTCCTCATTGGTGGTGAGTTCACCTTTTTCATTTATGATACTAGCAATTTGGTTTTCTTCTTTCTTTTTTTTGATCAAATTGACAAGAAGTTTATCAATTTATTGGTTTTTTTCATAATACCACCTTTTATTTATTAATTCAATAGTTTTTTGCTTTCGATTTTATTAATTTCTCCTTTAATTTTTAGAATTTCTAATTTAGTATTTAATTGGGGATTTTTGATTTGTTCTTTCTCTAATTTTTTTAGTTGCATGTTTAGTTCATTGATTTCCTCTTTCTCCAATTTATTCATGTAAGCATTTAGAGCTGTAATATATCCCCTGAGAGTTGCTTTGAATGAATCCCATAGGTTTTGGTATGTTGTTTCATTATTATCATTATCTAGGATAAAATGGTTAATACTTTCTATAATTTGTTTTTTGGTCCACTCATATTTTAAAATGAGGTTATTCAGTTTCCAATTTGTTCTGGGTCTATATCTCCTTCACCCAGTATTGCATATGACTTTTATTGCATTGTGATCCAAGAAAGATGTATTCACTATTTCTGCCTTTCTGCAGTTGATCATTAGGTTTCTATGTCCTAGTACATGGTCAATTTTTGTATAAGTTCCATGTACTGCAGAGAAAAAGGTATATTCCTTTCTATCCCCATTCAGTTTCCTCCATAAGTCTACCACATCTAATTTTTCTAACAATCTATTTACCTCCTTAACTTCTTTCTTGTTTATTTTATGATTTGATTTATCTAGATCTGATAGAGGGAGGTTGAGGTCTCCCACTAGTAGAGTTTTTCTGTCTATGTCTTCCTATGTTCTTTCAGCTTCTCCTCTAAGAATTTGGGTGCTGTCCCACTGGGTGCATATATATTCAATGTTGAAATGACTTTATTGTCTATGGTACCTTTTAGGAGGATAAAGTTTCCTTCCTTATCTCTTTTAACGCTACCTATTTTTGCTGCTGTTTTGTCTGAGATAAGGATTGCTACCCCTGCTTTTTTTACTTCAGCTGAAGCAAAATATATTTTGCTCCTACCTTTTACCTTTACTCTTACTCTATACATATCTCTCTGCTTCAAATGAGTTTCTTGTAAGCAGCATATTGTAGGATTCTGGTTTTTAATCCACTCTGCTATTTGCTTATGTTTTAAGGGAGAGTTCATCACTTTCACATTCAAGGTTATGATTACTAATTCTTTTTTGCCCTCCATGCTATCTTCCCTCTGTTTATATCCCCCCCCTTTCTCCCCTCTTTATCCATATTCCCCAGTATTGTTTCTGAATACCACCCCCTTCAGTGTGTTTGCCCTCCTATATCACACCCTCCCCTTTCTTTCCCCTTTCCCTTTTTCCTTTTTCCTTTCCCTTCCTTTTGTTATTTCCCCTTTCCCCCCCACCCTCTTCCCTTTCTCCACCCCCCTCCCCTTTTCCCCTTTTAATAGTTGAAAGGTTAGATGTTTTGTAAGTTAACTGAGTATGTGTAGGTTGACTTTAAGCCAAGTATGATGAGAAGAAAATTCAGGTGTTTCTCCCCTGCTCCCTTCTTCCCCTCTATTACCATAGGTTTTTTGGTACCTCTAAGTGTAATGAGATTTACCCCATTCACTCCCCTCCCTCCTCCAGTCTCTTTCCTGTCCCCCTTTTTAAGGAAGTAGTGTTTTTTTAGATCATTCTATCTAAGTCATAGAAAATTCTGAGTGTCTGTCCCTTCCAATTCAGTATATTCTATCGAATAGAGTCAAAATTCCTGAGAGTTATTAGGGTCTTTCTCCCAAGTGGGGTTAAAGCCAGTTACATCTCTTTAGATAGCAGTCTCATGGATAGGTCATGAATGTTCAGCATTTCTGGCTAGGTATATTCTCTCTGTTAGAGTTACATTTCTCAAGATTTATGAGAATCTTTTTTTACCCCCATGCTGGGATATAGCCAGTTTCAACTTACTGGATTGCATTTTTCTTTCTTTTTACCGCCCCCCCCTTTTTTTTTTTTTTACCATTTCATGTGTCTCTTGAACCTCCTGTTTGATGTCCAAATTTTCTGTTTGCTCTGGTCTTTTAATCAGAAATTTTTGGAATTCTTCCATTTCATTAAATGTCCATCTTTTTCCCTGGAAGAGAAGGCTCAGCTTTGTGGGAAAGTAGATTATTGGCTGCATTCCAAGCTCCCTTGCTCTTTACTCACTGAGTGCAGTTTCTCTGGCTGGCCAGTAGGAGGTGTTGGTTGCTTTCTCTGGAGTGTCTGTGACCTTGGTTGAGGCCTTCTCTCTTTCCTTGAAGGGAGGAGTTGGAGCTATTAAATTCTTTTGCCTTCAATCAATGGTGGGCTTTACCCTGGCCTGAGGTCATTCCTCAGCTGGGCTGGTTCTTCTGCTCACACACCTGGGCCTGAGGCAGAAGTAGTTTGCATTTGTTTGTTAGGGAAGAAGTCTGAGTTGTAATGGGACTCAGACCAGAGGAGCCCAGGGATGGTGTTCACAGCTCTCCTGTTCCAGAACTCTCCCCCCAGCCCTGTCTGGGATCTCCTGGGGGACGCTCCAACACCAGTGCCTCTGCTCCCCTGCAGACTCACACCTTTGAGGTCCAGCCCCACCTCTGATCCAGCAGGTCCGGCTCTCGGGCCCTCAGACTCCTGGTTCCAATTCAGCTGTTGATCTGGCTGATCTGGGGCTGATCCTCCCTCTGAGCCTAGACTGACCTGCCCGAATTTGGCCAAAGCTGCTGCTGGAGACAAATCCCGAGGGGGAAGAGATCAGGAGACTTTAGAACTGTGCCTGTCTTCTCTCCGCCATCTTGGCCGGAAGTCCCAATATTGAATTTTCTTAAAGGGATATTACTTTATACAAGATTTACCCTGAAAGCTGAATTGTGTTTCTAGGCTTCTGGACCAAGAAATATGAAATTTACATGACCCTTCCTTTTCACTTGTTTTCTTGGAGTTTCTATAATAACTTTTGTTTTGTTTTGTTTTTGTTTTTTGGGGGGATTTTTGCAAGGCAAATGGGGTTAAGTGGCTTGCCCAAGGCCACACGGCTGGGTCATTATTAAGTGTCTGAGACCGGATTTGAACCCAGGTACACCTGACTCTAAGGCCGGTGCTTTATCCACTACGCCACCTAGCGGCCCCTATAATAACTTTTGAATAATTTAAAGACTTTTAGAATTTTGTTACTTTCACCTTTAGTACATTCCAAGACAATTGGAAGACTGTTCATGATTAGAAGATAGACCCAAAAAAGAGGCATATTCCAGGTGGGGGATGCAAAAGTGTATGAAGAAGTTCATTAATTTAGACTGAAATCATTGCATGAGCCTTTAAAGAGACTATTCTAAAAGTTTCTGCTTTGAGGGGAAATAAAGATGTAGCCATGGAATAGATATAAATCATCTCCTCAGTAAAAGACACTTGATAAATTAATATTTATTTGAAATTGATTTTTTCTAATGTTAGAGGTATAGTCAATGATTTTCATTACTAGTCTTTAGATAGGTTATAGTACAATAGATTCCAGAACTACAACTTAGTGATCATCTAGTTGAATTCCCTCATTATGTGGAAAATGAAATTGTGGCCTAAAGCTGGTTAAATGAGTTCCCTAAGAGTGTACAGATAGTAACTTACAATTGAAATATGAATTCAGGTCCTTAAATCAATCAGCCAACCAACCAGCATTTATTAAGCACCCACTATATGTCTAACATTGTGATATGCACAAGGAATTCAAAGACAACAGTCATACAGTTCTTGACCTCAGGATCTTACAGTTTATAAAAGGAGACAACATATTCACATATGAGCATCTAAAAATAAGTGCAAGGTGATTTTAAAACAAGGGAAAACACAAGCAGCTGGAGATGATTAAGAAAGTTTTCACGAAGAAAATGGTTTATAACCTGAGGCTTAAAGGAAATTAGGGAATTTTTAGAAAGGTGAGAAGAAAATATATTCTAGGAAATGAGGATAACCACTACAAATGTCTGCATACTGGAAATGGAATGCTTTGTATGGGGATCAGTAACAAAGACCGGGTTGTAAAGAAAGTTTATGAAAGAGAATAATATGTAATAAGATTAGAAAGATAAACTGGGATCAGGTTACACAGGGCTCAAATGACAAATGAAGGAATTCATATTTACTCCTAAAGATAATAGGACATGGATAATAACAGGATAATAATGACATGATCAGAATTTTATTTAAGAAAATGCTTTTTGTAGATGTGAAAGATGCATTAGAATGCAGACACTTGAGGAAGAAAGACCTTTTTTTAAATGATGGTAAGCTAAGCCATCTTTTTGATCCAGTTCTTACTTGATCCTAAATCATTGAATGATATTGCCTCAGACAAACTGAGACCTGGGAAAGATATTAGATTAAAAAGGCCAAGATTCCTACTGATTCTGAGGTCATCTCCATTTGTCCTGACCCATATCTTGCTACTGGCCTTAGATGATTCTGAAGGAGAGTGTGAGGCTGGTGACTTTGCACATCCCCACCTCACTTAAATCCAATTCTCTTGCAAATCAAGACATTGAATTTCATTGGTATGCTTCAAGAAGGAAGAACAAACAACATCAATATTTTAATAGTTCAAGTAAGAAATAATGAGAGCTTGAACTAGTGTGGTGGTTGTGTAAGTGGATAGAAGATGGTTGTTGAATCAATAAGATTTATTAGTTGATTAGCTAAAGTTGTGAATCTGGGTACTTAGAAGGATGATGGTAGCATTGATTAAAATAGGAAATCTTAGAATAAGAATTTTTTGGGGGGGAGAAGGAGAAGATAATGAGCTATAGTTTAGACATTTTGAAATTGATCTATATATGGGACACTCAGTTGGAAATGTCCATTGAGATGATCTGTGAGTAACACTTAAGAACTCTGGTCATCTGTATAGATCCAAAAAAAAAATAACAGTGGGAGTGATGAGAAAGGTAAAATTGCAAAAGCTAACAGATTGCAATGTCAAGGAAGCCCAGGGGAAAATATATCCAGAAGAAGTTAATAGTGTCAAATGAGGTAGAAAACAGGAATGGTGAAGACTGTGAAAAGGACATCAAATCTGACAAATAAAAGATGGTTAATAATTTTGGACGTAGTATTTTCAGTTGAGTGATTTTTTTCTTTACACAAATAATTAAATAAGAATTCATTTTTAATACCTTGATTCAACTAATTTACTGATATTTCTGCTTTTGCAAAAAGTCATGTGTGACATATGTATTTCAGGAAAAATAAAAAGACAACAATTCAA
Source organism: Macrotis lagotis (assembly GCF_037893015.1). NCBI lineage: Eukaryota > Metazoa > Chordata > Mammalia > Peramelemorphia > Peramelidae > Macrotis > Macrotis lagotis. The sequence goes on from NC_133666.1 coordinate 290,974,136, forward strand.
ACAGAGTATTTAATGTAGTTTTTTAAAAATAAAAAAATTTGGACTATGGCTTTTTTTCTTAGAAAAAATCAATCAGAGCAAAGTGAGCTGTGGTCTTTTTAAAGACTCATTCATTTGTTCTTTTATGTGATAACATTTGAAAAATCTTTTTCCTATAAGTTTGCATATACTTATAGAATACCTGATCAGGAAGAGATCTTGAGAATTTTTCTAGTCCAACATTCACCTAAATTGTTCCCTTAGAATGTAAATTAAATAATTGGTTGATTGAGGGATCCTGTACTTTTGCATTGTCATTTTTTAAAGGCATTTTGCTTTCTCGGGACCTTAATGAGATTTATATCAGTAATTTCATTATAAATAATTGAGAGAACTGAAAATAGGAAATTATTAGAAATATAGCAAAATGTTGTTAGAATTCCTGGAACATGTAAACATAGAGCAAAATCTCTAAAATATATTATGTTTGAAAAGTTTCAAATGAGAGTCAATGACAGTTTGGCTTTGACCTTCTCCCAGGGGTTACCTAAATAGTTTCTAATGTTTTCAAGTGGCAAAAGCCACAGGAAAATTCAGCCAGTCTGTGTGAATGTCTATTAGTAAGCTTGAACTCACTGTATTCTTTACAGTTTGGGCCACTTCAGAGCTTTAGTGGCCTCAGGAGTGTGAATCTAGAATTTCTCAGGTTTTGAGAAAATAATTGTATTCTGCAATGATCTCCCCTAGGGAGAGCAGAACTTATAGGTCAGAAATTTTCTAGGCAAATAAGTATGTTTGGAGCAACCTTGGGATTCATATCTATTTGATAAAAAAAAGTTCAGATAATACGGCCCATCTTCTAAGTAGATTTGTAGCCTTCAAAGAGTAAAGTGTCAGTAGTAGAGAAGTTTAGACCTTACCTCTGAGATTACCTCCCTCTATTGCCTCTTCTCCTAATGTGAACTCACTAAGGGTAAGGAATTTTTTTGCTTTTTATCTTTCTTTGTATCCACAGAATTTAGTGCAAGGCCTGAAAAATCTTTGTTGGTTGAATGTGGCTTGAGAGCCTGAGATTCTAATAATATTAGTTCTGTCATTCACTAAATATATGAGCATACAGGACTCACTCAACTTTGCTGTACCTCAATTTTCTCTTCTTTAAATGAGATAGTCCTGTAGATCTTGAGGCAGCTAGATGAGACAGAGGATAGAACACTGGGACTGGAACCAGGAATACTGACTTCAAATCTGGCTTCTGACACTTACTGTGACCCTGGGTAAGTCATTTAACCTCTGTTCACCTCAGTTTCCTCAACTGAAAAATTAGAATAATAACCACATTTACCTTGCAGGGGTATTGTGAGAATTAAATGAGATAATATTTGTAAAGTGTTTAGCACATAGAAGATTCTAAATACTTATTCTCTTCACTCCACTTTCTGTGCATAGACACATAATTCCTGTATTAAATAAAAAGACTTACATGATGGGATTTTGAAAAATGTAGATCTTTACATAAACACATGGTTTTATTATTATATTCCATTGCCACAAGAGTTCCTCCAGATTTTGAGGACAATACTAAATACTTTTTATTCTACCTTTTACTCTACCAGGATGTTGGGCCACCTGATAAACTAGACTTCATCTAACTTAGGTTTTTATCTCTAGCTTTAGTCTGAAGAACTTCAGATGTGGGCTAGACATCATATATTGCCTACTGATGCTGCTTGCACCCTCACATTACTCATCCCTGTATTTTCCTAATGTTCAGCAGAACTGAAATTGAAGGTGACAAAAATGTCATGCGGTAGTAGTACTTTAAAAAAAATGAAACAAAAAATATAGTCTAAGTTGTTTTTGAATGTAGTTTATCAATCCCCAAAGCTTTAATTCTGATTTGGGGGGAATTTGTTTTCTTTTTGTCCAATTAAATTCAACAAATGTTTATTTAGCACCCACTATGTAAAAGCATTATGCTGTATAGTGGGGATACAAGGGCAAAGTAACTGCTTCAAGAAACTAAGGAAGATAAAGTGAAGATAAAACATGTTACAGATGTAACCCTTCTATCTAGTACTAACAAAAGTGCTTGACATATACAGTAGGCACTTAACAAATGTTTACTGACCAGCTGACTGATGACTAAGTAAAACAAGGTAATTTCAGGAGGATAAGAATACAAAATGACCAGATGAATTAGGAAAGACTTCACCTATCTGGTTGTAACTGAGATCAACCTTAAAAAAGCTATTAATTCTAAGAAATAGAGCTGATGTCATGAATACATCCAAATGTTGGGATTGTCCTGTGGCAACAGTGCAGAAGCACAAAGATGGCATGCTAAGTTAGAGTCATATCATGCAGACCAGTTTGCTGGAATATAGAGCATTTGAGGTAAGAAATGTGGATTAAGTCTGGCAAAGTGGGTAAGAGCCATGGAGAGTTACCAGACTGAGAATACCAGACTAAGGAGTCTTTGTTTTATCCTAGTCTTTGTTTTATCCTGAAAGCAGAGGGAAGACATTGAAATTTTTTGAGCAAAGAACAAAATGATTAGACCTTCTTTCTTAGGAATTTTAAATTGGCAGTTGAGTGAAGAGATGTTGTAGAAATAGACTGAAGAAGATTTGGTAAGTGATCAAATATAGAAGGGGAGGGAGAGGGAAGACTAAAGTGTATAAATTTCAATTTCTATAAACAAAGTGGTTGAATGAATAAATGAATGAAAAAAAGAATTTATTTAATATTTGCTATTGAATACAAATAGTAAAAGCAGATAGTCTTTGCTTACAAAGTTCATATTCTAATAGTGAGAAACAAGATACATAGTAGAAATTTAGTTACAATTCAAATAGAAGGTGTACATGGTACATGTACATGGTACATGGTGATACATCTTAAATGTTATTTCCAGTGATAAAACTAAATCTGTTTATGATGTTGAACTATTTGGCAACGCCAGACACTCTGGTGGTTAAAGCTTTCTATTCCAGGTGCTTCAGTAGCTCTGATGGGAGAAATGGGGACAGTAGCATTTGCAAAAAGTAGTTATCAGGTTGATTCTTCATTGCTGCTCTTCCCTATTATAATTTGTGTCATTGGAAAAGAAGTAGAACTGGTGGCCTGAGGAAGAGAGAGCACTGCTATCCTAGGGACTCTTGGACTCTAGGTACTGGACTTTGTTCACTGCAATCTGAGGGGAAGGGGTGGCAGAGTATTTTAAATGCACCTGTACCTTATCTGTATCTTCTTATTCATACCTTAAAATGCCTTGCTCTTTCAGTTACCCTGGTTTTTTTTTTTACCACCCCTTGGTGGTATTTGGTTGTGGCTCTGAGGAGGTACCCCTTATTCATAGTGTTTGCTCCCTTTGATATTGACTTCAAGGACCAGGCTGATTATCAGGGTTAGTTAGAATGATGCTATTTCTGGGGCTCTTTGGGTCCCTTTCCCTTTAGTAGTATCTCCTCAACAGATACCTATGATGGAAATAGGGGTGGTATTTTCAATAGAAATAGGGAAATTTGGGAAATGATTAGTTTAGGAGGAAATATGATGAGTCCCACTTTGGGTATTTTGAGTTTGAGATATTGATGAGACAATCACTTGGAAATTTACAGTAGGCAATTGATGATGTAAAACTTTGGATCAATAGAGAGCTTAGGACTGGAAATAAAGATCTGTATAAAGAAATTAAAACTGAAAAATAGAAGATTTAATTAATTACCAAGAGAATTAATAGCCAAGAGAGGGTGCAGTGAGAGAGGAAAAGAAGGCTCAGGATTGAGTCTTGGCAGGATGTTCAAACTTAATGGGAGAGAGAGAGAGAGAGAGAGAGAGAGAGAAGAATTAAGCAACCAATGCTAAGGAGTGGTAAATAGATAAATAGAATAGAAGATTCTATAGCTAAATAGATAAATAGAAGAACCAAGAGAGAATAGTGTCATGGAAACCAAGGGAACAAGGAATATCACAAATCAGTTAGCGGGCATTTATTAAATGTTTACCACATATCAGATATTGTGTTGGAGATGCAAAAAAGGCAAGACTGTCAGTCTGCTATCAAGGAGCTCACATTTTAATGGAAAAGACTACAGGTTTTAAAAAACTCTGTATATAAACAAGATGTGTACAGTAATAATTGGAGATTATCAATAAAGGGAAAGCATTATCTTTAAGCTAGTGAAAGGCTTCCTGATGAGATGAAATTTTATCTAGGACTTGAAGGAAGCAAGGAGGTAGGGACACCTCCTTAAAGAGAGAATTTCAGACATGGGCAATAAGTCAGTAAAAGATGCCTGAATTTTATCGATAGAGTATCTTTAGGAGCAAGGAGCCCAGTGTCACTGGATTGCAAAATAAGGTATAATTTTAGAAAGGCAGGAGGGGACTAGGTTATGAAAGGTCTTGAACACTAAACAGAGGATTTTATATTTCATCTTGGAAGCATAAGGGTGCCACTACACTTAACTGAATAAGATAATGATGGGGTCCTTTAGGAAGATTTAATTTGCTACCTTAGTAAAGAATGGAGGGGGTGGCTAGGTGGCACAGAGCACCAGCCCTGGAGTCAGGAGTACTTGAGTTCAAATCGGGCCTCAGATACTTTATAATTACCTAGCTATATGGCTTTGGGCAAGCCACTTAACCCCATTGCCTTGCGAAAACCTTAAAAAAAAGAATGGACTGAATTGAGGAGACAACTGAGGCAAGAAGACCAAACACTTGGCTGTTACAATTATCAGGTATGAGGTGAGGAGGGCCAGGATAGTGACAATTTCAGAAGAGAGGAGTATTGACCAATGAAAAGTAGAAGTAGGATTAAAATGAAAAGCAGTGATTGAACAAGCTTCCAAGAGAGATAGAAGTGGAGTGATTCAAGGACACAAGAAGAGTGATTAAATTTGATATGAGGGAAAATACTCCTTTTTTCAGTGACTAAAAGAAAGGAAGAGTAAATGGGAGGATGGTATAGAGGGACTTTGGAATATAGAGTAATACAGATGAGGGAGATTACAATAGAGAACCTCTGTTTTCTCAATAAAGTAGAGTGTAAAATATTTTACTGAGGTTGAGCTAGTACAGAGGAGATGTTATAAAGAACATGATAAGAGAAGAGAAGGCTTGGAATAGTCACTATGAAGAGTATGGTAGATAACAAATTAGGGAAAAATTAAAATATTACCACAAAGCAGTGAAGATAAAATTGAGATGGAAGAGTATACATTTTTAGGTCACAAGGTTGAGATGCCTTTGTGATTTGTCTTAGCAACATTAATTAGTGTGCTATTTTTTTAGTTTTTTTTTAGGTTTTTGCAAGGCAAATGGGGTTAAGTGGCTTGTCCAAGGTCACACAGCTAGGTAATTGAACTCAGGTCCTCTTGACTCCAAGCCTGGTGTTCTATCCACTGCACCACCTAGCTGCCCCTTAGCATGTTATTAAGGAAAGATTGGAGTAATATAGAGTGGGGTCTGATATGGTGTGAGTGACAATTGGATAAAATGGGAAAAGAATTCTTGAGTTCAGAATGATAGTTTAATTGGTTAACCCATAGAGTTTAGATTATAAATGTAATAAAGTGGGTAAAAAATAACTAGAGGTTATGGGGAGGACAAATAATAGTTTTGGGAAGGATGAGGCACAAGAAGAGATGGAAACATAGAAAATTAAGACTAGAGAGATTTCAGAGTTCCAGATCATGTAACTAAGGCAAAAGTGATGACGAGATCAATGATATAATGATTCTTATTGGTGGGTGAGATGCAGTAAAGGTCTGGGTCTGGGTAATTGGGAAACTTAATGAACTGGGCATTTGAGGGCATACCACAATATATATTCAAGTCCCTGACTATAAAGGGATTGATTGATGTAAAGAGACAGATGGGATTCAGGTGATAAATGCTTTAAGAAAAGAAGGAGCATGAACTGAAGGTTGGTAGATTTCTGCAAGAAGGAGCTGGATTGGATTTAAATATAGACGGAGCAAAAACAGGATGGTCAGTGATGGCAGCAATGAATGGGTTGGAAACTGACTGCAAGGCACAAGTATAAGAAAAGGTGTACTCAATGCTAGAAAAAGTGACCAGGGATGCAGTGTCTTTCCACTATCCAAATACAATTTTAAAAAAATGTTGTTGAGGTATTTGGAATTCTCGGTCCAAGGCAATCATCCTCTAACAATGAGTAATTATAAAAATAAATTGTCTAAAAAAGAGATGACAATAAATAATTAAAAAAGCAAAAAAAAATCAGTTGTTCAGGAAGCAGCACATTTTCAACATCTCATCAGTGTGGATTCATCAATTTCACACATCAGTTCAACACTTAAAGAGTTCTGAGATGAGCCAATTTCTCCGGTGTTTTCTCAATAAAACAATTCTGTCAGCACCCTTGAAATAGTAAAATAGCTAACATAATTGTCCTGAGCCTATGAAAATTTCATGGACTTTGGGTCTTCCAGATGTAGAATTTGGTGTAATTGGAAAGGAAAGAATCTTCCACCCTTACCAATTCAATTCAATGAAAAAAATACCCAACAAAAACACTATGTAGCTACTGTGTGATTCAGGGTGGTATGCTCAAGATTGGTAAATGAGGATGAAGTCAAGTTGTTCCTGCAAAAAAGTTTGTTGGTTTCATTAATGTAGGAGAATAATGTGTGTATGTATATATGGAAGTTTGATACAAGGTAAAATTTGGTAAGAGCAAAGAAAAATGGGGTATAGATGAACTCATATTAAATAAGAGGAAGAGAACAATTTCATCTGGGAGGACCAATAAAGCATTCCTGGAGGAGCTGGTACTTCAGAACTTTGACCAGAGAGAAGAAGTTCAAGAAGTAGAGATGTAGAGGGAATTCATTCCAACTATAGGGAATATCCTGTACCCTATATTAAAAACATGCAGCTGCAAGGTAAGAACGAAGAATATGGCTGCAACATAAAGTGTGTGAAGAGGAGTCAAAATAAATAAGGCTGAAAGTATAGACTGAATTCAGAGTGCAGGGGACCTAATATTCCCAAATCAAGGAGCTTGTGTTCTATGAGAGGTGACACAAAAGTGTCATGGGTGATTTTTCATTAAGTGAATGTCACTTATGATTTAGATAACTGTGTGAAGAACAAATAAGAGAGGGGAAGAGACTGAAGTAAGGTAGATCTAATAGGAGATCATTACAATAGTCTAGGTGGGATATAATGAGAATCTGAACTTGTGTAAGGTCAGTGTAAAGAGATATACAAGAAATATTATAGAAGTTGAACAAATGGGATTTGTCACTTTTTTGCATGCAGAGAGTAAGGAATTCAAATCAATAAACATTTATTGGGGTAGCTGGGTAGTGCAGTGGATAGAGCACTGGCCCCGGAGTCACAAGTACCTGAGTTCAGATCTGGCCTCAGACACTCAATAATTACCTAGCTGTGTGGCCTTGGGCAAGCCACTTAACCTCATTGCCTTGTAAATTTTTTTTTAAAAATAAACATTTATTAAGCACCTACCATGTACAATGTACTATGTTAGACACAGGGCATATCAAAACAGAAAAGCAAAACATAGCCTCAAGGGCCTTAAATTCTGTAAGCCAGCTGAGTTTGGAGGAAATGTGGGTAAAACATATATATACATATATATCAAGAAAACATGCTTGCCTCAGCAGGGTACCTATAATATTATATATGCCAATACACAAATGTAAAGTAATATCAGGAAGGAGAAAAATAAAGACAAGTGGTAGAGACCAGGCTTCTCAAGGCAGGTAGCATATAACTGAATCTTGAAACCCAAAGATTTTAAGATTTAGCAATAAGGAAGGAATACATTCTAGGAATGGAGAACAGTCTATGTTAAGGCAAAGGACAAAGGAAATGATATGATGAATTGGAAGGGAAATCACTAGAATGCAAGTGTGACTGCAACACAGAGTGTGTCAAGGAAAGTTAATATGCAATAAACCTATGAATGTTGGTGGAGTAACAGTCTTAAGACAGTTGGCAGGAATAGGAGCAATGGGAGGAGGGCAGTTTCAGGGAAGAAGATAAGTTCAGTTTTAAACATGCTGAATTTGAGATCTGAGGGATACATTGAAATATGGATGCTTAGACAAATGAAAATAAAAGACTAGACTTCTGGAGAGATATTAGAAAGCTAATATTCATGTTTGTGGGGATCATGGGGTGATGAAGTCATAGTAGGGTATGAAATTAACAAGTGAGAGTATCCCATGAAGGGATGTAGCTGAAGATATTGGGGGATATTTTACTTAGAAGGCAGGAAGAATAAGCTGAATCAGGAAGGAGAGATGAAATGATCTGACAGAATTAAGAGTAATCAGTATCATAGAAGGGGAAAATATGGAAATGTCATCAAGAAAGACAGGACAATTTGTCAAGAATGTCAAATGTTACAGAAGGTTCAAGGGGGACGAGGAATGTGAAAGTAGCAATCTTTGCAACTGGACCTTAAGAGATCATTGTAGAACCTTGTCATCACAGATGACTCTTTACTGATAGTTAAGTAACAACTCTGCTGTCCCTGAAACATTGAATATCTTCTCCATATCTCAAATTAAGTGAAATCATAGCAAAATATCTGTTTTGTGCCCTAAAAGCCTGCTTCTTCCATAAGTGAAGGCATTTCAGGATTCCTCATCATTGTGGCTTTTCTATGACTGAGTATATTGGTACAGACACTAAATACTAGTCATTCATGCTCATCAGTGACTTTCTCCTTGTCACTGTGAATCTATTTCTTTGTCCAGACAAATATTTCTGGATCATAGAAGCTGGAAAAGATCTTAGAAAATGAGTCCACCCCCACCCGTCATTTTACAGATGAAAAAAGTAAAGTTCAGGGAGGAGATAAAACTTGAACCTGATCTCTTGCCTCCAAATCCCTAGTTTATTCCTATTACACAATGTAAGGGAGAAGAGATGCTAAGGACCATCTTAGAGAATGTCTTGAAGTTTAATTTTTTAATGTAATTAAAAGTCCTATTCTGATGTCTCATCCTGCATGGACCTAACTCTAGGAGGGTTGTTTGAAAACTATCCCAGCAGAGTACAAACTCAAAAAGGTCCCACCAGAATGAGGTTTACAGTATAGGCTTAACAATGAACAGTATGTATGCTGAATAAGATTCAACCTAATTACATTTTTGAGTGACTCACCTAAGTTACTATTTATTTTTCACTACAGTATCCTAAGGATGCCATAGACCAGGATAAGTCTGTATCTTAGACTGGGGGGGGGGATAAGCATACAGATGAAATGACATTTATTTGAAGCATTGAAAAGTACAATGAAAACCAACATGGATGGATGCCTTTCTTTCTGGCAGAGCTCACATGAATTAGCCTCCTCTTTCCATATCTGTCCAGATTAGAAGGGTCTAAAGTTAAATGGATACCCGACACTATGATGTCACTTATGTGCTAGATTCCAACCATCTAAACCTCTTGGCTTTGCTTCTAGGGATGTAAGAAATAAGATGATGTCATGAAAAAATTGCTCTCAGTCAGTAACTATAAGTTAAGATTTGTTTGTTGGCTCTCAAGGCTTTCTTGATCTTTTAGAATATAAAAGATAACTTTGAAAGCTCAAGTTTTTAGTCATTCAGTTTACTCTTGCTTCAGTTATGAGTTCAGGAGTTGTGAATCAGTGATCAGTTAATAATGAGCAGATAAATAGTATGCCAAAATTCATTATCATGGGGCAATAACAATTCTAAAAGTCATTTTATAGGTTTTAAGATACACATAACTGTTGTTGTATTGGTCATTGGCTCAACTGTTAGAGATGGTCATTAATTTTACATCCTTGACAGTGTCAGTTTTATGATATTTATTGTTATATGCATATGTATAATATAGAATAAGCATTATATACAGATGTATTTATAATTAAATTTTAGAGAGTTAGCATGGCATGGTAGATAGAGTGTTAATTTTTAAGTCAGGAAAACTTACATTAAATTCTGCATATCATTTAATAATTGTTTTGTTTAATTTATATAATTGCATGTATTGTTTCAGTAACTTCATTACAAACGTATTAGCTAGGTAATATAATTGTTTTTACCTCTGTTATATAGTTTAGAAACTGAGATACTGTGAATTTATTCCTTAATTAATGGGAACCTCAGAAACCTAATATTTATCTACTAAGTTATAGGCATATTCAATGTAATAGAGAGAGGAAATAAATCTTTGACATAAAGAATGGTCTTCTGTGTACATCTGTAATAGTGCAACAGGTTCTAAGATACAATTATATAATTACAACTGTATTATTATAATTATATAATATAATACAAATAATTTAGTATACAGTATCACTTTCTTCAGATTTCGAACTGGTTCCAATTGACTTCAATTGAAGAAGTCAGGAGAAGAATTTTAGTTTTGAAATTCAGATGGATGGAGATTGTATTTACATGGTTATTACAAACAATTTCATCACTGTCTCTTGTCTCTGTTACTGTTTCAAATCTACTTTTTGTCCAAGGGCCTCCTCTCATCCAACGATCTCAACAGTAGTGCGTTCTAACTAAATGCAAAACTGTGACAATGCCTTTTAGCCTGGATACTACAGAAAGAAAGCAGAATGTAGCGACTCAGACAGTCTAAAAGGAAAATGATTCCTTTATGGTGACTGGCTTGGAATTGTAAATATTTTTATTTCTCCTGTAGGAGATGGCTCATGGAAGCGAGGAGACAAACACGACCTTGAAGCTAAGCAAGCGTACTCATCCCTCCAAACAGTTACTCTACTGAGGACAGTGAAACCTGAGTTTGAGAAGTTTTCCATGGAAGTGAAAAGTTCTGTTGAGAAACAAGGACTCAATGAAGAGGATTACGTAAGTACTTGATTATGAGCCTAGACCCTTAACATCCTGAAAACAGTCATCAAATTAAATCAAAGGTGACAAAGTCTCCTATTCTAAATTATTTAGGACTTCCTAGTTTAGGTCTGAAATCCACTGTTACCATCTGTGCACTTTTTGTTGGTCAACCTTCCTTCTCTCCCCTGTCCACCCATTCTTCACTTATACTTTTCTAACTGCTAGAGAAAAGAAAATTGGTGTGTTTGTGTGTGTGTGTGTGTGTGTGTGTGTGTGTGTGTGTGTGTGTCTGTGTGTGTTTTCAGTCATGCAGAAAAGAGTTCTCTGGACACTTTCATCTATCTATTCAGTGGGGTGGAGAAGATGTAAGAGGGAATCCCACACTTCTTCCATGACTCATTTTCTAAATCTCAGCAGCAGGAAAGAGAGTTATGATTTTAAAACTTTCTTCCTTTTGGCATATTTTTTCTCTTAACTTTGCTTACTGTCTCCTTTCTTTTCTGCTTTCTCATGATCCTACTTTTGCTGTAAATTACTTCTGAGGTCAGTTGAGTGCTTTCTATACCAGTTCAATTCAATTCAAGAAGCATTTATTAATAATCTAAATTTTACGAGCCTCAAAATTTTTAGATACAATGACAAACTCTCCAAATTTCACCAGTCTCCAAGGAATAATATTGCTGATAAATTTTCCAAATCTGGACTAGACAAATTATCATATTTCACTGATGGTGTTGCCCTCAAGAAATTTCCATTTAAGCTAAAAAATTCAACCAAAATATATCATAGGATAAACTCTAAACCCTTCTTACATCCAATTTTATCTCCTTCCATTGTCATTAGTACATTTTTTCATTAGATATTTTGCTATGTCAAAAGAACATGGCTAAAATAGAATTTTTGATCTTTTCTGAAAAACCTTTTCACAGTTTAAGGAAAGAACAGTTGGGTTTTATGGATAGTTGAGTTAAAGTATGTAGAACTGTTAATGTTCACATATATATCATCCTAGAAGTTGATTTCAACAATCATTTCAGAAATTGGGGAAAGCAGTCTTGTCATAGACTATTATAGACTGTTGAATAAGGGCTAGGAATAATCTGTTAACCTCATTATTTCTTTGAATATTATTCAATACTGTAATATAATGGGGTTAAAGTCCTGGCTCAGCCACTTCTTAGCTATGTGATCTCTGTTTTCTTATTTATAAAATGAGTATAATAATAATAATAATAATAATAATATTAAATATCCTATCTCATATAATTGTTGGTGAGGAAAGTGCTTTGCAAATTTCCATTTACTACACAGAGTATTCTCATGCAATATAGTACTAGATACATACAGTAGGTTCTTGCTAAGTACTTGTTGGTTAAAAGTGATTAATTCATTGATTTTAAACAAGGCAGCAATGCCATAGTGGATGTAGAAATTACTAAAGTCATGTTCAAGGGCCATTTCTGACAGGTAATGTTTTGTGACTTCAGGAAAGTTTACTTAGCTTCTTAGTGCCACAGGCAGCTCTCTTAATACTTTAAGTTACATATCAGCTACTGATATCCATTGGTAGAAAAAGTTTTTTCATAAGGAATTCCTCAAGTCAATGAAATCACAGGTCTAAAAAAATGCTATTATTTAGCTATAAAGTATTTTTACATTGAAATATATGTTAGCTGTCATCATTATTATTATTGCTATACTACTTTATAGAAAGTTATCGGGTCTAAAATCTAATAAACATATGCAAAATAAAAGTCTCTGTGTTAAGTAATAATACATGGTTTAAGAGCACCAGATACATGTACTTTGTAATAATCTGTATGTTGAAGCAAGTAGATTTAAAAACAGATCAAATTATCAATTATTTCATTTTTTATTATGCTCCAAATTCCTCTGTTCAAGTAGTATGAAAAGGGTAGAAGAGATCAATGAATTGAGCTTGAGTATTTGATTTGTCAGAATTCTAGGGTATGCATATTCCCAATAGGTACAAGAAGCTTGTCACAGAACTATGGAGAATATTTAGTAATCAACTCTATGATTCTATTGAACTGTTCCAAAAATAGAACTGTAAAAGAAAATATTTGTGCATGGCCAAGAGTATAACTTTATGATATAAAAATGTCATTATATACCAAAGAAAATTATCTTTATCAAATTTAATCTCTCTTACTTTATGCATAGATGGAAAGCTATAATTCATTTCCTTTCATACTGAAATTGAAAGTCAAGAGATATGAGCAGCAAAAAAGATTGGGAACTCCCAGTTTCAGCTGACTATTAACAATTTCAGATATAATTAAAGTGAGAGAAATTTCATTTCTTGGGATTCTGCTATTATATGATTTAAATTTGTTGACTAGGAAGCTCCTACAGTGCCATTAAGAAAAGCAAAAAAGTACTTAAGTATTTTAATATCTGAAGTTTATAGGGAGTCTTAAGGTTTTCAAAACATTCTTTAACTATTATGTCACTTGATCATTTTGTCAAATATCTTCCCTGATCTGTTGTCTCTAAAATATTGTTTAGAAAGCAATATAAAGTCTTCTCTCAATTATCTGTATGTAATTAGATGCCTCCTAGGTAAATATTGACCAAAGACTGGCTTCCTAGTCTCACCCAACAGGCTTTTGGGCCATTGCCCACAGTCATCAGTTGGCACATATTCAGGGAATGTAATCTAATTTTAATAATAGCATATGTAAAACCTGGTTTGGAATGCATTATGACTTTTTATAGTGGATTTACTTTCCCAAGTCAAATATAAATAACTATTTTCTATTTTGGATAAGCTATACTATTACTCCTCTCCATTGGTGGGATAATTAAAGGGTGACTCTGTAAGTAAATAATAAACAGAAAATAGAGAAAGATGTGTCATCTAGCAGACAGAAATTAGTGAATATTTATTCCCTCTTATTTAAATATTATAATATTTCTATCATTCCTATGAATTATTTATTTTAAGCAAAATTATTTTAAAATTGGAGTTTTCCCTCATCAGCAATGATTTCTAGAGAAACTTTACACTGTGATTCCCTGTAATCATGCTTGATGACACTCCTAATTTAAAGCCCTTCCCCACAGTTATGCCAAGGATTAACCTTTATTGTAAAAAATAAAGAAAGATACTTCACCTGACCCTCCATTTTGCAACTGAGGAAACAGAGATCTATAAAAATGTAATGATCTCTCCCACTGCACTATCCTGCTTCCTCTTATAATAGTCTCTGCTCTCCCACTTGAGTTAACCTGGAAATATAAGCTGAAGTTTTTTTTTTCTACACACACACACACACACACACACACACACAAAGGAATGCAGTTATCTATAGTAGTACCAAGGTTCTTTCCTTGTCTCCTGATTGTGCTGTAACCTCCTTTCTCTTTTGAAAGTGCAATAGTGCAAGTTGTGCTTATTAAATGATCTATACTCTTTGGTTTCATAATCAAATACTATTTATTCCATAGCTAAGTAAGCTTGTCTGAATTAGATGCTAGGTAGTACTGTGTTTTCAGAAGGCATGGAAGCTTCTTTTGCTTCTGTGAACCATAGCATTGCATTATAGTTCCTTCCTTAAAAAAAATTAGTCTTTGATTTTGTCATTGCTTCTAATTACACTCTTTATCTTCATTATTCATTAGAGATCTAATGCCTACAATTTACTTGTAATCCTTATGTTATAAGTAAGGGCCTATAAATTACCTATTGTCTTTATATTGAGGGGAAAAGACAAGATAGGAAATATGAAACCAACTTAACCGAGGATGGGACTCTGAAAATGAAATAGAAGTAAGAATGAAATTAAACTGGGAGTATCATCAAAAGGGGAAAAGAAATAAGGGCAATGTCTTTTGGATAGATTATGACATTTCCCCCTTTATTGTGAAAAATTAGTTAGGTTCTTATATTTTGGTTAGTGCTATTTTTGGAAATACAAGCAGTTAGGTGGTACAGTAGCTAGTGTTGGGCCTGGAGCTAGTAATAATCATCTTCATGAATTCAAATCTGGCCTATACTAGCTTTGTGATTCTGGGCAAATTACTAACCTGTTTGCCTCAATTTTCTCATCTGCAAAATGAACTGGAGAAGGAAATAGCAAATCACTCCAGTCTTTGCAAGAAAATTTCAAATGGGATCACAAAGAATTAGATACAACTGAACAATGAACATGAAGTTATCATCCAGTAAACTGGACACCATCTTCACCAATAATAAAAACTGGCCTTCTGTAGCAGCACAAGACATTGATGACAAAAGTCACTTAATCTTGTTTGCCTCAGTTTCCTCATTTTTAAAAATGATCTGGATAAGGAAATGGCAAACCATTCTAGTATCTTTGCCAAGAAAACCCCAAATAGGATCATAAAGTGTCAGACCTGACTGAAAAACAACTCAACAACATACTTGAAAATATAATTGGACTAGCTACAGCCAGATCGAACTATATGTAAGATTTGCTTTTACTATATTAGGCCTCTGTCAGTGAGGTCATCCCAGTAAAATGTTACACATAGCTTTCTTCAGAAAGCCTGAATTTTATCAGAAGGTTTATTTATCCTGGCTGAGGTTGACAGAACTGGGCATGCAATATTGTTCCTGCTTAGCATATTGTAGAGAACAGCCTGCTTGGCAAAGCTAGTGGATTAACTGTGGACACAGTCTGACAAATGAGGGTGTCACTAAACAAAGAGCTTCCTGCCTGCATTTAATACTATTCTAGAGTTTGGTCTATTAGAATATCTATCATCCCACCTCTACCCTCTTTCTCTCTACCCAAATTCTCTCTTACACGGGGTCCATTAATAGGAATAAAGGAACTGTTGTGTTCATAAAAAAGCTCTTGTGAAAATGTAATAGCTGTCTGTGATTTGATAATCAGAGTTGTGACATGGAAATGAAAGTCCTTTGATAATAACAACCAGGATCAGCTAGACAGTTTCTCAACATTTCTTGAAAATAAGCAAATGGATTCATAAAAGTCTATGCTTCCATAATATGAAAGTATCCAACAGCTGTATTTCTGAATGTCCTTAGTGAAACAGCATGTGTATGCTAAACCCTCAGATATATTAGTTTTGCCAGCAGAATACAAACCAATCTATGTTGTAAAAGAATAAATCCAGTGCATTTGTATAAATGCCCAAATTGCTCAGACAAAAGGGACAGAATCTTGTAGGTACAGTTACTTATCCTTTAGTAAGAGGTATCTTTCACATGCAACTATGAGGCAATAGCTATTAGTTCCTTTAACATGATCATGGTCAGTCAATGTGCCCACACAGATGGCATTGCCCTTACCATTTTTTAAAGAAATCCTAGAGAAAGTTTGTTCTTATCATATATATATACATATATATGAAGAGAGAGAGAAAACAACAATAATAATAACAGATATGTTGTATAGATAATTGTCTTCTCAAAGAATGTGAAAAATTACTGAAAGGCATTAGTAGTATCATCTTGTCTTACTCTATTTGAAATGTTGCCCATTTAAAAAATTCCTTCTTATATTTCTAAAAAGTAAGGTGAGGAATACAAAGAAAAATATGAAATGAAAGACTTCTGGAAAATGTAAATACCATGCCAAGGTCCATAAATCTTATCACTAGAAATATTAACAAATGGCAGCAGGAGGAAGATACAATATTATAAAAATTGTTCCAATTAAAATAGGCTGATGGTGTTGAAGATGAAATAATCAGTATGGTGTTTCAGGATTGGATGCCTTTAAGTTTTTCTAGTTCATTCTACTGCTTCTAATTAGGTTAATGTACTGATATCATTTCTGATGACTGGATATATATTCTATTTTTAGTTAGATGTTTTAATTAAATATATCCAGGGAAAGAAATTCTGTAAGTTTCTTTAGTAACCTTGCCCAGTATTTTAATAATCAACCATAAAGTTCCTTTTTATTTAACTTTTTCTAACTCAAATCCTACCAGTTGAAGATTTAAGCCTCCTTTTGCAACCATCTTTCACATAGCTATTATTTCCTACCTAAATAATGATGAGGCGAAAGACCTGATTTTGATACTATTGAATTAATCACTAACCTAATATAAAATGAGGAAAACTGAAAAAGCACTTATAGATCAATGCAAGTTAGCTGTGACTTAACCAGAAAAAATACTACATACCCTAACAATGGTAGATTTATCATCTTTCTTTGTGTTTGAGATTATATTCTCTGTCTACCTGGCTAAAATTTCTCCTTTCCCAAATAGCTTTTTCAAGAGTCTCACTTAGAAAAATAGTCCCTTGTGTATTTTAGAAATCCACTGTCGACGAATGTAGCATCTTAGGTTCCACTAAGGAAATTGATTTAAGCAGGTTTAATGGAACAGAAGGCATGCCAAAGCTTTAAACCAGCTGTGCGTCAGGATAAAAAGATTAGATAAGAAGAAGATGAGAACAGGATAATAATACAATGGAGTTATCAGGCAGATCACTTGAAATAATCCCTATCTAATGTGTTATATATGCTATGTGTTATATATTTTATGTGTTTATTCCTTCTTCTGTTTTACTGCATTCCCCCATCCCATATATAATAGAATAAACTGCTGTTGAAAGAAATGCTTTATTTTATAGTATTTTCTTAAAAGAAAGCAGAAGCACATTGTAAGGGGAAGAGAGAAGGAATATATTTGTATTCATGATGGGAAATCTTAGCTACTTTAGAATTTGGTCTCCTAAGGGAAAGGTACTGTTGAGAGTTGGTTCTCTGAATTAGATCTAACCACTAAGTACTCTCAATAAACTCTGAACAGAACACTTCTGCTAAGGAAACTCAATTCTTAAGTTTAGAATTGCTTTTACTAATCTGAAGCTTTAATCTGCTAGGTCATTATTCCAGCAGATGTTTGCAGAATCCTTAAATCCTCTGTTGAAAGTCCCCAATGTAAACAAAAGGTCTGAAATGAAAAGTCAAAACCAGTCAAAAGCCAAGCATTACAAGAGTTCAAAGTATTCTTTAAGGGGATGACCTTGGAGCTTGAGACAACTAAGGATGTTTAATGCTTCTGTTTAACATATTACATCATAAGACATCTTTAGAAATACCCACTGTTGATATTTTTAAAAACAAAAGACTAGCTTTCCTTTAACGTCTTATTGGACAGCAATGTGTAGCATTCAACTATTGGTATATACAGAACGCACTTTTGTATATACAAGTTAGGTAATTATTGTCCAACTAGGATTTGTAAAACTCTATACTGAAAAGTTGACCTAGAATTTTCAAATATTGCCCTGTGTGATTTCAACCATGTTTCTTGGGTAGTTTTTTTTCAATTTAGAATTAATGTTTTGGTTATAAATTATACAAAAAATCCATTTTTTGTTAAATGATGCTGCCCCCTTAGTATTTTGATTTTGACTTTAGACATAGTTTCATCCTTCTTAATGCTACCTCTGTTCCTAACTTAGGGGAGAATTTGGTAAATGCTGTTTTTATTTCTAACCAAGTATTCTGAGCAGGGATGATTTTATAACCTTGGATATTTGCTCTTTTGAGGTTAGCTGGCCACCCATAACTTGTTTTTTCTTCTTATTGAAAAGCTGAAAATTTAACTAATTAAACAAACATTCCAACAGTGCCTGATGCACAGTAGTATTGTTAGTGAGTAAGGATGTGTATGAAAATTCTCTCTCCTTCATTCTCTGATGCATCCAAATATAGAGAAGGAAGAAAGAGGTGCCAGAGTATTTATCTAGCCAAAGAATGTGAGCAGAGGCAGTTTAGTAAATAATAGTTTAGTTAAGTCGACATTAACTTTTGGTAACTGAAATGTTTTCAAAAAATATATTAAGTTCCTTAAATTGTGAGAAAGAACAAGAAAATTGACTCTGAAGCTGGAAATTCTTACTTTAACACCAGTTATCAAGAAAAGAAGGGTAGGAAGTCATTTCAATTCTTCCTTAGCTGTCCCTTCACTGTTGTTATTTGCATCATTCATTTGAATGGAGATAGCACCCTCGGAAATAAATTTTGGAAGTTAGCTATTCAGCAAGACTAATGAAAGAAAATGGCAATAACAACCAAAAAAAAAGCAGCATATGCAGAGCTGTGTTTGCCCCACATCAGGCAGGCAGGGTCATTGACTGGTGACTGGCAGGCTTTTGTGGCTTTACAGTCCCATCAGAATAAGAACAGGCTGGAGGGCTTCCTACCCCATCCCCCAATCCCTTTCTCTTTACAGTTGGCCAGGGAGTAATTTGTCCAAATGAAAAGGCCCATTCAGGGACTAGATCGCTTTGCTAATTGCATGTGAAAGAATAAAAGCAAACCACAAATTGGCATTCCACAACAAGAAAAAAAAATTCACTTACCAACAAATTCTTAAGATTAATTCTATTATTGAAAAGTAATTAGAAAGAATAAAGGTACAGTGAAAGAGAGAAATGACTTTTTAAAAACAACTTTTTTTAGTTCAAGGCTTTTCTAAAAAAATCAAGACATACAAAATGCTTTATTTTAATACTTGTAAAATAGAGAAAATGTGAAAAAATTCATCCTGTTAACATTACTAGATTTGGTTTATTTTTTAAAATTATAATAAAACAAAATGATAAAATCAGTTTTATTAAAGATTGTTCTGACTTGATTATAAAACATTAAGTATCTACTTATTAAAGACTCATTTTCTTGTCTTTTCCACAAAAGTTATTGCATATTGACAGAGATGACTGTACTATTTCTCTAATCTACAGTGAATATGTTACCATGCATAGGCATGATTGATTATTTGCAAATACTACTAGATTCTATGATGGTTTCCAGTGTCTTTGTACTGTAGCTTTTTGCAAATAATGCTCTTGATAATTTAAAACATGTGTTGCTTGTTGTTGTTTCATGTCTGACTCTTGGTGACCCCATTTGGGATTTTCTTGGCAAAGATACTGGAGTGGTTTACTATTTCTTCTTCAGTTCATTTTACAGATGAGGAAACTGAGGAAAATAGGGCTAAGGGACATACCCAAGGTCATACAGCTAATAAATATCTGAGGTGGTATTTGAACTCAGATCCTTCTGACTCCAGAGCCAGCCTTAGACACTTATTAGTTAACCCTAGGCAAGTCCCAGAACATGATTTTTCTCACTTTTCTCATCTATAAAATGAATTAGGGTAAGAAATGGCAAACCAGTCCAGTACCTTGCGAAGAAAACCCCAAACTGAGTCATGAAGTTAGCCTCAACTGAAAATGACTGAACAACACCAGTTTACTTTGAAATAATGAATATGTTATAATCTTAATTCCATGCTATCTTATGGGTATTAATAGGAAAAGTTGTGAAGTAAGCAAACTCTTCCTTCTCCCTCTGCCCTTTTCCTCAATATTAAAGTCAATTCCTATAATAGTTTTACTTCTCTCATCTGTCTCTTGTGAAGAACAGTTTGATGAAATCATTGAGAATAAAATTGAAAATATGGTCTTTGCCAGTATATTCACATTTTCAAAGAAAAAAGTCTTAAAAGGTCAATGGTTACTCCAAAGAATTGATTATGTAATGGTGTTATTTTTTAGGAATCCTTATTGATAAACCAGTTTTGCTACTTAGTGCCTGTGTGACTTTTGGTAAAACAATGGAACTCAGTTTTCCTATCTGTAAAAAGGGAGAGTTAGTAGGAGACCTCTGAATGTCTTTCTAGTTCTAATTCCTATTATCCTATGATTCTCTATTTTGAATGGAGGTCTGCTCCATTTCAGATTATCTTCAGATAATTGAGCTCATTAAACCAAGAGAAAATTTAGATCTTAATCATGGACCAAAAATTGATTTCTGCTCTAAGGATAATAGTTAGCTAAATGTTATTGTTTTCCCACCTTAATAGAAATACAAAAAGATAGTTAGGGAAATCCTAACCTTGTGCAAGGTAAGAACAATATGACCCATGGATAGTTAGACTGCTTAATAGATCAATCAACCAATTTAAAAGGTATTCGTTAAATGCTTATTTTTGTTCTAGATTTTGCACTAAACATTGTGGAAAGGCAAAAACAGAACAAAAACAAACCAGTCCCTGCATTTTAGAAGTTTACATTCTAATGGAGTTGACACCATGTAAATAAATAGATACATACAAGATGGATATGTAATAAACTTAGAGAAGTATCTAGTAATCAGAAAGTATTTATTGAGTGCTTCCCTATGCTCCAGGTTCTCAACTAACTGTTTGGAAGATATAAATAAATAAAAATATTCACAAACTGGTTAAAGATGAGGTAGTTTGGCAGGGAAGCCACTAGCAATTAGATGGGGTTAGGGCTTGCAGAAGAAGATGATTCTTGAGCTTTATTTTTAAGGAAGAGAGTAATTATGAAGTAGAAGTAGGGAGGAATTACATTCTAGATACATGGGATGATTAGTGCAAAGATGTGGGGACAGTGAATGTTGGGATATCACATGTGAAAAATAGAAAGAAAGCTAGTTTGTATGGTTTCCAGTGATGAAGGGAAAGTAATGCTCAATGAAGCTGAAAAGATAGGTGTAACCAGCTTGTATAAGCATTTAAAAGCTAAACAGAAGAATTTATATGAGATCCTAGAGGCAATAGGGAACCATTTGAATCTACTGAGTAGGATAATGACATAGATATCCACTGAAAGAAAACTACTTTGACAGTATTGGGTAAAATGAATTGGAGGGAAAATGGAGTCCAATTAAGGACCATTGCCATAGCCTATGCAAGAAGTGATGAGGGTCTAAATTAAAGTGGCAACCATGTAAGTTGAGAGGAGGGTTTGGATGTGAAAAATGGCATGCAAGTATAAATACCAAGATTAGGGAGATGATTGGATGTGCAGGTTGAGGAAGAATAAGGAGTCAAGGATATGCTGAAAATATGACCCCAGGATCCTGGAAGGATAGTGGTGCATTTAACAAGAAATAAGGAAGTTTGGAAGAGAAGAGGATTTAGGGGGAAAGATAATGAGTTTTGTTTTGGATATTTTGAGTTTAAGATATTTCCAGGATATCCATTTTGGAATATTAGTGATGCAGAACTAAAACCCTGAGGAAATACTAGAGGATATATATTTGTGTGCATAGATAAGTGAACATATATAATATATGATCACATACACATGTACATACATATAATACATAAAGAAATATAACTGACAGTATGTGTGCTTGTATGTGATGAGCAAGCAAAAGATACTGAGAAGAATTATTCAGACAGTCATGGGGAGAACCTGGGGATTGGAAAGGCCTCCTGTAGAACATTGTGTGTGAGATGAATCTTGAAAGATCCAAGGATATAAATAGCTATGGTTTGGAAATGGTGGTTGAATAAATATTAATTTTTATAATAATTACTTGCATTTTCGTAGTCATTTATGTTTAACAGAACACTTTCCTCACAACTCTGTGAGGTAAGTAAAGCAAGAACTGTTATCTCCTTTATAAAGATAAAGAAAACTTTTAACTTTTCCATAGTTACACAGCTAATAAATGTCAGAGCCAAGATTTGAACCTAGCACTTCTGACAGTCAAGTCCTGATTTTTTCTCATTGTACCTCTAATAATAATAGTGTATATCACTGATTTGCTGTTGTTGCGATAACATATGAAAGCCATGTTAAAAGAAGATTAATTTTATTTTGGTCTGCAAGATAAATTGGAAAGTAGAATAATGAAGGCAATCATTTTTGTGTTGCCTACTCCTGGGAAAACAATTTTAATTCCTTTCATCTATATACATCTTTTGAAACTTCATTTTCACTTCTCTTTTTTGGTCTCTCTCACAAGTGTTTTCATGTTAGATTTTGGAACTAGTCCTAATTCTTAGTGAAATGTTGACCTCATGTTCTGTTTTAATTTATCATTATTATGTCAAATGACATTATTATGTCATTATTCTTCTTTAATATTCTATCATCATAAATGAAAAAAATAAGTATAGAGTACCTGCTTTGTGTATTACATTTGAGTGGATGTTGTAGGGATTTACATAATGAGAAGAAGACACCATTCATAGCATCAAAGAGTATACAATCTATGATAAATCAGCAGCATATTACTTGTGCTAACTAAGGGATATACATTGAAGTGTAGATGATAGTTTTCCAAAGAATGACATACCCATAAAAGTTGCAATCAAGGATGCAGAGTACAGAAGTTAGGGTTAGTTATAGGCAAGGGTTGATTTCTATTTAAAGATTTTTTTTCTGAGAAGTCTTCAAGGACATGGGATTTTGGTTCTCCTTTCTGTGAAGTAAGGGAAAATTTTTGTGGAAGAGGAAGGTTGTGTCAATTTAGAGCTAGTAGAATAGTAAGTATAAATTCAGAAAGTAGAGGGGTCTTCCTTAACTAGAGGGAAGTGGAAGAAGTAGGGCAGAATTATTTCTAAGGTTCTTTGGGTATTATAGTTGAAGACAGAAGGCATAGGGTGGCAAAGTCTAGTGATATCCCAAGTGAGAGATTGACTAGATGATTTTCTAGGTGTTTTTCTCTAAAAAATGTGATTCCAAAATGACTAGAGGATGTTTATGGTATAATTGAAAAAATATTGAATTTTTGCAGTATTGTAGAAATGCTAGTGAAACAGCCATGACAGGAATGACCTAAAAAGCAAAATACAGATCTACATTCATAGGAACAATGATGTGAGTAGAATTGGGAATATAATTATACAATAATAGCAGATATACAACTTTGAAAAGTAAATAATTTGTATACTGTATATAGCTGTAAGTGATGTGGCTACTATTGTTATTAGTAATGCCCATGAGTTGACGTATGATGTGTTTATGGCTTCAATAATTGAGTCTTTTGAGTAGAATCCAGCTAGAAAGGGGGTTCCTATGAGTGCTAGGCTTCCTACTGTTAGGACTGATCATTGGTATTCAACAATGATCAATGCAATAATCATTTAGGATTACAGAGAATAGTGATGAAACATATTCTACATGACAGAGAAGTGAAACATTTAGGTTCAGAATGATATATATATATATATATATATATATATATATATATATATATATATATATACACACACACACATATAGGGAATTTGTTTTGACTGATAGCATATTTGCTACAATAAATTTGTCTTGAGATACAAACTAGAGAACATGCAAAAAAAGTGACCAAGACCATGATGGGACTTTGAAAATCACATCTATAATGAAAAATGTTGAGGAAAAGAAAAATAGTTGGGGAAACTAGGAATGTATAGAAGTCCAGGATAGTTGCTAACCCCAAGTATTTGAGAAGTTGTTTTGTAGACTCATTTTTCTTCTAGAAAGTATGATAAAGAACAGTTAGTGGAAATTACAGTAACTCAGATTTAAAACAAATAGAAGGTAGAACTTGCTGAATGACTTTGAAATAGTGAGCACCTTATCACTGGAAATACTAAAGCAAAATCTTTTGGAGATGTCATAAAAAATGTCACAAGAGAGTGAGCTGGACGGCTTCTAAAATTTTTTGTTTGATTCAAGTTTTGCTTGAGAGGAAAAAAAGTCATTTTTGAGAATAATCATTTCATGGCCTACTTTTATTCATCTTTTGCTGTCATATTCTTCCACATCATGTTCTTGGTGAGCTGTGAACTCGATCATTTTAACTTCATCCTAATGTTTTTGCTTCTTTGCTGGTGAAAATTTGCATATTAATCACCTCATAGAATCTTATAGCCATCCTTTAAATTGGAAAATAAAAAATGTGTCTAAAAACATGCTTTCCATCAAGGAATTTTTTTAAATCTATCATTTATTTTTATATCAATCTATTACTGAATTCTGGATGAGATTTTAAAATCACTAGTTAATAAAATGCTTGTAGATTGATAGTGACTCATTGAAAACTATTTCTGGATTTTAAAATCTCAAAAATTATGTTTTATCTCCTGATAAGATCATAAGATTTTGAGTCTCCCTCATTTTGCAAATGAAGAAATTAAAACTCATAAAGGTTAAGTTATTTATCCTGGGTCAAAATGTTAGCCAAGACTAAATTTGAACCTTTTTCTATAATTCCAAATCCAGTGCTCCTTACCTTACACCATGCTGTCTCTCCAAGTAAAACACTTTCCTATCCTTCTTTCCCCTATTTTATTGAGTCTTTTTTGGGGATCAGAGTTAAAACTCATTTTTTTAAGTTAAGATGCATGTCTTTTTTTTTGTGCTTTGTGAAACTTTAGATTTTTCCTTTAGCAACTTTTTTGATTTTTTAGTTCCTTGGGGCTTGAATTCATCCTGGTGATCTATTGACATTTTTGTAGTCATTTTGTACATTGTTTTTTGTTCTGCTTATTTCAACTCAGCCTTAGTTCTTGCAAATCTTCTCATGTTTTTCTGAATTCCTTCTAGTCAGTGTTTCATACTGCTCAAAAATGTTCCATTCTATTAATTCCATACTTATTTTTGTTTTGTTTTTCCATCCATTCCCCAGTTGGTGGACACAGACTCTATTTTCTGTTTCTTGTTAAGACAGAGAGTTCCATATATATATATGTTGATATATGCTGTATTTTTATACTTGTTTTTACTTCATAGGTTCTCTAAGTCAAAGAATATAGCTATTCTAGCCACTTTTCTTGCATGATTCCAAATGTATTTCCAGAATGCTTGAATCACTTCACCAATCTACAGTAACATCAGAGCATCAGCGTACCTGTCTTTCCACAATGCATTAAGATTTTACAAATGAATTTGTTTCTCCAGTTGATATTATACTTGGTTTACATATCTTGGCAAAGAGATAAGTGTTTGGTGACTGACTAGGCTCATTTGGTCACCCTCTTATGTTAATTATCTTATACTAATTAAAATGCTAAGTCAATGGTTACAGTTTGCGTCAATATTGTTTCCTCCTTCCATTTCCTATTTTTGGTATGGACAGCTTGTTTAGCTGAGTCAGCTTGGAGTTACTTTAGTTGTATATCATTTTCTTTTTTGATGATTGCTCTTTTAAGAAGCTATAGTTGCTTTATTATACACATAGTTTATTTGAAAATCACTTTCATATCACTAAGAAATAATTTTCTGTCTATTAATATACATTTTATATATAATTTTTATTTTTTTGACCATGATGACGTACAAAATGGTTAAATATGCAAAATGCCTTTCACTCATACTCTTATTAAAGGAAATATATTGTATGGAGACATATTTTGTTGTAAAATTTTGGCTTTTTGGTCTAGTAATATATCTTTTGGGGAACCTCAATTTTCTTGCCTCTAAAATTGAGGAGATTGGACTAGACAAAACCAAAGTGCTTTTCAACTCTAAGATTCCATAACTTCTTTCAATTATTCCCAGTGTCCTATTACTTTCTGGGGAATTAATGATAAGCTTTTGGATGGATTTCCATCACTTTTCAAATATAGAAGATTACTTTAATCACTATTGAACAAATGAAGAGCTGGGTATTGTCATATTAATGGGTATTGTCATATTCAGTGCAGTTAGCTATTACAGTGCATAGAGAGCTGGACCTGGAGTCAGGAAGACCTGAATTCAAATCTGACTGTGGACACTGTGTACCTCTGGGCAAATCACTTAATGTTTGCTTCGGTTTCTTCATCTGTAAAATGAACTGGAGAAGAAAATGACAAACCATTTCAGTATCTTTGCCAAGAAAACCCTAAATGAGATCACAAAAAGTCAGGTACAGCTAAACAACAACAGCATCAAAATCACCAATAATTCTTGAAAACAATTGTTAAGTGCAAATATAGAGTCTTTGCCTGAATTTTTAAGTTCATGTACAATTAGCCTTGGTTAATCTTTTAAATTCATTGATGTAGAGAATTCTTGATGTGGACCAATGTGAATCATCAATTTAATTGTAACTTTTAGCCTTAGAATAATGTCAGTAATAAGGAGATGCTGGTTAAATGGTTTGCTATTTGTGACACAGCCAATATATATTACAATATGACCTTTGTAATTCAGAGTTTCCTAGCTCTAACATTGCCTTCCAATCCACCATGTCACTCTACCATCAAAAGATATAATTCAATAGGAACAAATATAAAGTCTTACACTTGACTTCAAAACCTCAACTTAAAAAAATAAAATGGGGGTATGGCATCCCCCCCAAAAAAATTCTGGTGAGGTGTAATGGATATTAAGTTCAATATGAGTGACCAATGTGATCTGACAACCACAAAAACCAAGGCAATCTTGAGTTGTGTTAAAGGAGACAAATTCTAGAAAGAAGGAGGTGACAATCTATTTAGGATTTTCTACAACTCTAGGCATTTTTAAATGACATAGTACTCAGTCTTAAAAGTTTAGTTTTATTTTTTTCTCCTGTTTTCCTTACATTCAATTAAAAATTACACTTGGAGCAACCCAGGTGATTCCCCTCCCCCTTTTTAATCTCTCCTGAGATTCAGACAGCATTTTTAAAAGTCTTATTTATACTAACAAAAAAAAATTCCTTCAAAGGTATATGTTTTTGATAGCTTACTATTACATAACTTAATCATTAACTTCCTTCCTAGGAGTAATTTAGATGCTTAAAGAAGTACGAGGGAGGTACAGGGAAGCTGTACCAGGAGTAAGGAGACCTGGCCCTTCCCCTGCCCCTGTCCCTGGGAAGTTGGGTGATCTTAGATATTCATGTTTTCATAGATATAAAATAAGAAAGTTAAGTGAGATCACCTCTAATGGCTTTTTTTCAGTTTTGTGATTTATGATTTCATCAAGACACCAGGAGCAGTTAAGTAATCTATGTATCTATTTATTCACTAATAGAAAAGAAATTAAGCATATGTAGAGAAGATTGATTCTTTCACAGTGGATCCTTTTTGAAATTAAACCTAGTATATGTCACTTTCCCAAATCATTGGAAGTTCTTATATGTGAGTCATAACCCTACTATATCTGGAATACTATATGCTATTTTGGAAGTTATATAGCAATAAATGGTATTACTTTGTGTTTTTATAGTGCTTCTTATTGAACCAGATTATAAAAGTTTCAGGGAAGATAATTATTTTTAGTTATTCGAGGAAATGGAACAGCTTTATTATAAGGATAGATAGAATAAAAAAATTAATATCCACCAAAGCCAAGAAAAAAATAGACTTCAAATCAAGAAAGGTATAGCTATAAGGAATCAAGATTATATCAACTGGGTTTTAGTCCTGGTCCTCAGCCCTTCCAAATGGTATGGCTATGGGTAAGACCCTTAACCCCAAGAGTCTAGTTTTCTCATTTATTAAATGAGTATGACAATATTTGCATAACCACCTTAAAATGTTCTCAGAACAATACTTTGTAAAGTTATATGTAAATATTAGCTTTTATTATTATTATTATTAGAATATAAATTGAAAAGAATAATAACCAGAAGGACAATTTTAAGGTAAATTCTTTTTGGTTTTTGCAAGGCAATGGGGTTAAGTGACTTGCCCAAGGTCAAATAGCCAGGTGGCTGAGGCCAGATTTGAACTCAGGTACTCTTGACTCCAAGGCTAATGCTCTAGCCACTGTGCCACCTAGCTATCTCAGGTAATTTCAAGGAAACACCAGTTTATAGATGTGTAACATCACCAGGAGACAAATAGGTAGCTCAGTGGATAGAACACTGGACCTGGAGTTAGAAAGAACTTAGTTCAAATATAGTCTCAGACATTTATCTGTGTGACCCTGAACAAGTAACTTCACCTCCCTTTGCCTTTATACACTGGAGAAGGAAATGACAAATCATTCAAGTATCTTTGCTGAGAAAATCCCATGGACAATATGGTCCCCAGGGTCACAAAGAGTTGCATATGACTAAACAACTGAACAATAACAATACTACCTGCCACACTTGAATCACTTACCCCTTTGTCCTGTTCATGCCTTGCCAACCTCAAACTTTGGATTATCCACAAAATTTTCTTCTTTAAGTCCTTTTCCTATACTGCTAAATAGAGCTGGGGAAAATCACAAAACTACAATAACTGAGTCCATTACAGATTTTGATTGCATAATCTTAACTAGGCTGTACTGAATGAAGTAAGGCAGTCCTTTTACACTTCCATAATAAATTCATTGTTCTACTAACCACAGCATTTATTTCATATCTCTTTATCCATCTTCAAGTTTCCCAAGTCACCAATTATTCCTGTCCTCCCAGTTAAGGACCTTACTTCATCATTTCACTGAAAAAAGAGGCTGTTTGCCAGGAGCTCCCTGTCTCTTGATTTTCTGAGATGTCTAGATGTCTTCCCTAATAGCTTCATTTTTGCTTCTGTCTCACAAGAAAAACATGGCCCTTCTCCTTGACATGACAAATCACGTGTATGTACCCTGGATACTATCCCTTCCTATAATTTCTAGCAGATCCTCCATACTATCATTCTTCCTCTTTATCTAACCATCAGTTCCTCCCTACCTACTGACTCTTTTGCTACTGTCCATAAACTAACCCAAGTCTCCTCTATCCTAAAAAATCTTTACTGACTGTACTAATTGTACATGGACAATATGGTCCCCAGGGTCACAAAGAGTTGTACTAATTTTTGTACTAATTTTTCCTCCTATTCATGGCTACACTTCTTGAGAAAGTCACACACATGAAGTGCCTCTATCATTTTACAGATGAGAAAGTTGATTTTCAGAGTGGTTATTTATTCTGTCAGTAAATATCAGAAGCAGGATTTGGAATTCAAACTTCCCTGACTTCAAGTTCAGCCCTAAAGTTGTAGTTAGAAGGAAGGATACATCATAGGTATTCAGTTGGAAAGTTGGATCTAGAATTTGATAGAATTTGGAACCAAATCAATCCAAAGCAAAAAAGAAACAGCACTTTATAGAATAGTTGATCATTTTGCATTGTCATTCTTGTAGTAAGCATAATAAGTAAAAAGACCACTCTAAATATAGCTACAGCTTATGTGCCAATTCCTGTGACAGAATAGAAGGCAAAGAAATTCTCCAAAAAATTCATTGGCTACAAATTAAAACCACATTTACAATAATACTTTTAAGTTTGATACAAAATGGGCATAAGGAAGAATTGCCAAAAAATGTTTTCCAAACTATAGCTAAGGATAAAGAAACAAAGGACAGGATTCTAGAATATACAGAAATATTAATCCTATATATCAGTAATTTTTTTTTCAAAAAGACTATGGTGAGACTAAATGATAAGCACCAAATACCATAAAATGGAATTGATTTTTTCTTTTAAAACAGAAAATGCACTCAGTTACTAATGTGAGTAAAAAACAAAGGGAAAAAAAAAACTTGGTAAGTGACACAATCAAATCAAAACATCCAAAGGGGATTTAAGGGTGAAATTGAAAGGATTATAAAAAAGAAAAAAAAACAGGAAAAGATCTGTCACAATTTTATGGCAAATTATTTTTAAGGACAGTGGAGTCATCATGTTTTGAGTCTACCTTGTGAGGCAACATGGAAAGCATACAGAAGGAGTTCAAGGATTGGAGGCAGATGAACTAGGTACAAAGCCCACCTCTAATACTATTTTTATGACTTTGAACAAGTCACTTAAATTTTGAGTGCCTTAATTTCCTCATCTGTAATAAATTAACCAACAAGTATTTATTAAGTGCCTACTACATTCCAGGTCTGATTTTAGACTCAGGGATACAAATGCAATGATCGAAAAAAAAAACCTATTTACAGGTAATATGACTTTTAATAGGAGAATACATATGTAAATATATGCAAAAGAAAAATAAAGAGAATAAGTAGAAGTAAATACAAGAGGGTGGCCACTCGAAGTTGTCAAGATAAGGAAAGTCTTTATGTTGAAGGCAGAGCTTAAGCTTCATCTCAAAGAAGTGAGATTCTATAGGGCATAGAGTGGAAGGACATTGAAGAAAGGCCAGATCAAAGACAAAGAGGTGGGGGATGGGGTATTCTGTGTAGGGAACAGAGAAATAACCAGTTTGTCTGGACTGCCAAGTATAAGAGAAAGAATATTATAAAATAATCATGGAAAGATTCAAACTGGCAAGGATGAAAAGGGCTTTAAATACTAAAGAGAAGAGCTTATATTTGATACTAGAAACAATCAGGGAACCACTAGAGTTGATTGCATAGAGAAATGACAATCATATCTGTACTCAAGGAAAATCACTTTGACAGCAATATTGAGAATGACTTGGAGTTGTGGAGAAACATGAGGCAATTAAAAGGACATTAGGCTAAGATTAGGGAGGGATTTATAAAATGAAGGGACTGGACTAGGTGACTTATCTTTGAACTCTCAGTGTGTCTGGTGTATTCCCTTCTCCTTATCCCTATTAATTCCCTTTCTTTTCTCAAACCCTCAAATCCACAGGCATCCTGGGGCAGAAAGTGAAGACTACATTTCAGCCATAGTCTCTGCCTCCACCTTTGCTTTTGCAGAGCTAGTAACCCAGGATTACTTCTAGGCAGAACAGTTTGTCACATTGGCAGTCATACTGCTATGACAGGGGAGGATTCACCATCTCCTCCTAAACATCACTGTCCTTCACAAAGACCTCTCATTCTTCACAGTGTGGGAGTTTGGAAAGCAGACTTTTTTCTGAGGATTCTTTGCAAACCTTTTTGTAGAAGCCTCACTGAAGGCTGGGAGATAGGGATGTACAGAAAATAGTATGAATATGTTTCGGCATATGTGAATACTACAAAGTAAGAGCCAGGAAGGATCTGACATAGCTTTTACTATAGGTAGCTTTCTTCTAATAAACATCAAATGATTTACAAGTGTTTTCCTCTAAATCTGAGCATTCTGGGGAGTTAAAGACAAGGATGATTAACTCCCACTTTAGAAAATAGCTGAGAAGCATTATTCTTTGCTTATTTGTAGAAAGTTGCTAATACAAGCATTAAGACATTTAGAAGATTGTTGTTGTTGTTGTTGTTGTTGTTGTTGTTGTTGTGTGTGTGTGTGTGTGTGTGTGTGTGTGTGTGTAAGTGAGAGAGAGAGAGAGACAGAGACAGAGACAGACAGAGACAGACAGACAAAGAGATACAGACAAAGAGACAGAATCAGATACAGAGAGAGAGAGACAGGCAGAGACAGAGACAGAGATAGAGAGAGTCACAAAGAGACAGAGATGCAGAGAGAAACACACACACACAGAGTAAGTAGTATTTGGTCCTATAAATGATCTATTTCACTCACCACTCAAATTATTACTTCATTACCTTAAATCATGCATTATTTGGTGTAACTGATGAGTTACATGATGATTGATAAATGAATGAAAAAATCTCATTCTTTTCAATAATAGAATAAAGATTCTGACCAATTGCTCCCTATTTCTAGTAAGGGTCAACTTAAGTGAGATAGGATAAAAGTATGGATAATCTATTTTAGATATTCTCTAACTTTGAAATGTTGAAGGATAATCTCATTTCTACCCATGGAAATTTACTCATTTTGAATGTGATAGTGGATCCCATTTCAATCCAATGAAAAGCGATTAGCTTCTTAGTACAAATATTTATCATTCCTGAATTTAGTTGTCACCATTAGGTTGCTTCTACATTCAATTATATAATCTCTATGTACTTCTATGACTATGACAGCACTATTGTATGGCTTAGATGGTAAATTCCTCTAACATCTGCATTATCTCTCTTTGATTTGGACAACATTCAGCATCAACCAAATCAATTTAAGTGTTTAGGAAAGACTTGATTATAATGATGATGAAACATTTTCTAGGATTTGAGGGGTATGAAGTCTATGAGCAAGCTACATAGAGGATCTCATTTGTTGAGGCCACTGAAAAATAATACAATTCATAGTCATTTTTAATGGCTTAGGTACAATATCATCAAGAAGTTATTTCTAATTTCCTTATGGTCCAAAGATCCACCAGTAAAAAGAGCTTCGAGGACAACTTGATGTTGAAGTATTATTTCCTTTTCATCTTTTCACTTTTACTTCCAATTACTTTTTTTCTTCTTTAAACTTCAAATTTCCAGTATCTATAATGTGTTAGGAGGCATTCCTTTCATTAAAAAGCAAACGTAAGTGTGAGGATTTGCTACTTGTGAAAGAGTCTCAACACTAGGGTTCTGCTTCTGGCTTGAGGTTTATGAGGTAGGTGTTATGACAGACTTTGGTAGCAAGCTCTTTTGCTAACCAGGTCTCCACCCACATCTGGCCTCACCTGTGCTAATTGTGTCCCTAGAGGGAATGAGAAAACTATTTTGTAGAGAAAGAGGGAGATGTGTCAGATTCAATTGCAAATTAAGGTAAGATTTGAAAACGGCACTAGAATTGAGAATTCATATAGAAATGAGAATTTTCTTCAGCATTAAACCCTTCACTCGATTTATTTTGTATTCTTTATATATCTTTATATAAGTATGCTGTTTTCCCTAATAAAAAGTAAATTGCTTGAGGACAGGAGGTGATTTGCTTTGGCTTTTATCCCAAGATATATAGGAGATATTTGTTGATTGATTGATCAGGAGAAATGAAATGCAGGTATTTTATATACACAATAACAATGAATTCCTATTCCTAGTTCCAAAATTGCAGAGAGCAAGAATGAAGATACCAAAAAAAGAGAGAATTTAAAAATTGGAACTTTTTAAAAATTAGAATTGTTATGAGTGTGTGAATCCTCTTATCAAATGTTAGCATAAAGATTCCCATGATGTAACTGAGTTGAATTTATTAAAATTTAACTGTAGTTATGAACCCTTTCATACCAAGAATACAAGCTATAAGACTCTTATTCCTCAACTGGAAATTTCATGATTCTTTGGAAAATCTGCACACTAATTTCACAAAAGATAATTTTACACCAGGCAAGTTGTCCTTTGCCTACTATTTTTCCTTAGTTTAATGTCAGTGTACTTTAAGATAGTGATTTTAAGACTTGGATCAACATTTAGTTTTGTAATCTTAGAGAATAGATCTCATCCTTCTCAGAGAACTACTTAATAGTTGTCAAAGGGTAGAATACAAATATAAATTAGATGATTAAGCTCAGGCATCATAATATTGTGCAAGAGGAGAAGAGTTCCCAAGAACTTTAAATCAGAAATGATATACCTTAGGAGCAATTAAATGTTGCAAAGGATAGAGTTCTGGGCCTGGAGTCAGGAAGACTCAGTTTCATAAGATTTGAACTCAAATCTCATAAACTTATTAGCTATGTGACCCTGGGCAAGTCACTTAATATTGTTTACCTCAGTTTTCTCATCTATAAAATGAACTGGAGAAGGAAATGGAAAACTACTCCAGTATCTCTGCAAGAAAACCCCAAATGTCCTCACAAAGAATCAGACTCAACTGAAAATGATTAAACAACAACAATATATGAAATACTTTAGTTTCTCTAAGTATGAAATAGGGAACAATGATCAAGATGATTGTTAATATTCATGAAGAGAAATAATTTAACACTTGGTCTCAGCTAACTGATATTATTACCCTTTCAGGTTAACATGTTTGTGGAAGGATTCCATGATGCCATTCTTCTCTATGGTTTGGCTTTACACGAAGTGCTGAGGGCTGGCTACAGCAAGAAGGATGGAGGAAAAATCATTCAGCAGACTAGGAACAGAACATTTGAAGGTATGAATTCATTGTAGCATTCAGAAAGTAGATGTAATCCTGACTCTATTATTATATAATTACTGTGATTTCGGACAAGTCATCTGACTTCTTTTGTTCCATTTTTCTAATCTTAAAATGTGAATAATAATAAACTTATAGCCTATTTCACAGATCCATTGCAAAAACCAATTGAGTTATTTGCACAAGTGATATATATATCTAAAGATAACATGATTTTAAACATAATTTAGTAGACTGAAGAAATATTTGAGAGCCCAAGTCTCATTCATATTGAGACAGAATTATTGTCCCACTGACTCTGACTTAAATAGAGCTTCCTCAGGGCTACTAGTCTAGGGTTGTTTTTAATATCCTATGTCATCATGGAGTAAAAACTGCTTTTTTTCTTGATATTCCATTTTTATGTCTGGAAATAGGAGATAAATATTATTTCCATCTTAAAAGTGATTATTTTTAAGCAAATCAGACCATACTATTCAGCCAAGTATTTTAGAAAGTCTTGGTTTTTTGGACCTAACCAAAATGAAGAGAATCATCCAAGGGAACAACAGTACATGGTCTAGGGTTGCAGTGGAGGGTACACCATTTAATATTGCTTCTCATCAATAAAGTAAGTTTTATTCCAAATTACCCACTTATCATAGTGCAGAGGTATTTATTTTGTGATATCCACTCACATGTTGCAGCAAAAGCTCAAAAGCTCAAAACCTTTTCTGATTAGTAAGTAACATATAATCCAGTGGAAAGAGCACAATATCCGAGTTAAATACTGACTTTACTATTTATTATTCACATGATCTTGGTCAAGTTAATTCTTCTCTTTAGAACTTAATTTATTCATTTGAAAAAGTGAAAAAATAACACTAGATGATATCTCCTTCTAAACCTTAGGATCCTATATAACATTCATTTGCCCCCCTAGATTGTAAAAATACTTTGTCCTAGTCTACTTCTCTAGTTCTGTACTTACTACTTATAACAAATGCATAAAATAATCTAGACAGATTAAAAATATATTTCTTAGGTAATACTCTTCTCCAAACTCACTGGGGTTGTTAATTTACATATATATATATATGTATATATATGTATATACATATATATATATATCAATCATTCTTTGTCTTTAAAAATCTTATATGCAGTCCACCTTTTTAATTCACATGGTATTGGCTTTTGAGGATAATATAAAAGATGTGAGGCAGATTTGAAAAAATTCTAGATTTGAATCTTAGCACTAAGGTTTTCTAATTGTTGAACCTTGGTTAAATCACCTATCCTCTGTGAGTCTCAGTTTACTAGTACATAAAATGAGGAAGATATAATACTTGAACTGCCTACCTGATGTAAGCTGTAAGGAAAGTGCTTTATAAAACTGTGCTAACTGTAAGTTATTACTACTCATTTAGTAATTTCCATTTATTTTTATGTTTAAAATTAAGTTTTGAAAATATTTTCTAGATGAATTTTGCTTAAAATTTTCTACATTCATTTCTGTGAGTTTTAAAAATTAATTAATTAGTTTGATACTTTATATTTTTATTTCAACATCTATAACTACATATACAATTGGATTCCAATGTTTGGTGCCTACTCTGCTGATGATTTTTAAATATCTGTCAAATTTAAGTTCTGTTATTTCTTATTCTAATGTGTCTATGCTTACCAAGAGACCCTTTGAAATGCTTAAATGAATGGAATAACAGAAAGGAATTTTGATAACAGAAAGGAATTAATTTAGAAATTCAGAAACTGAAGCATAACATTTTCTTTAACATTGCTTTTATAGTTGGTCTTCAATATAGTAAATCATGAAGTACACTTTTGCTTCATTCATTCAGGTTCTCAGAAATGTTTTTGGTCAAGTAATTAAAATCACATCTTAAAATACAAGCAATACATAACTCTGCATATAAAAATAGATTTTAATAATATTTCTTATTTTTATATTATCTGTATTTTTCTATGTATCTCTTCCCTTTCTCCCAGAGAACCATCCCTGTAACAAAAATAACAACAAAAATTATTGAAAAAAGAAGGGGGGGATTAGCAATTCCAACCAACTCATTGAAAAAAATCTCTGATACTGTATACAATATTACACATCTTTGGATCCTCAGCTCTGTAAAAGAGTTGGGGGAAAGTTTTTTCTTATATCTATCTCTTCTTTGGGGTCAAGCTTGGTCTTTATAATTTTGTAATTTTAGTTTTCATTCTTTTTTGTGTGGTGGTTATTTTTCTCCATTTAAGTTGTTGTGCATTTTTTCCCATCTCTGCTTACTTCACTTTGATTCCATTTTATATGCCTGTTTTGCTTCTCATATTAGTTATGTTCATTATTTCTTAGAGCATGGAAATATTTAATGAAATTTTTGTATCATGATTTGTTGTCATTCCCCAAATTATAGGTATCTACTTTATTTTCTAGTTCTTAGCTAAAACAACAACAAAAGAAATTATAAATGTTTTTATATAAATGGAGTTTTTCTGTTATCAATGACTTTCTTGGAGTTTATACCTAGAAATGGAATCTTTCGGTCAAGGTCTATAGACATTTTAATAACTTAGTTTGCATTTTTTCCAAATTGTTTTCCAGTACAATACCAAAATACAGCTTCACTAATAATGAATTAGGGGACGACCTAGTTGTGTGACCTTGGGCAAGTCACTTAACCCAAATGCCTTGCAAAAACAAAAACAAAAAAATTGATTAATACACCTGTCTACCCACTGTTCTTCCAACATGAGCTATTCCCATCTTTGGTATCAATTTGCTGGGTAGGAGGTGAAACCTAAGTGATGTTTTGAGTAAACTTTTTTTTAAACTGATTGCAAAGTTTTTGCTCCAGATAGTTCTTGTGAGGAAAACAGGTCAACTGAGCTAATCTTTGCACAATATATAATTCTTTACTAGATCTATACTTGAAACATCTCTAGTTTAGGAGAATTTGTCTAGCCCTTGAGAGCCTAGAATCACTGGTCTGTCATAATGAAGCATCCAGTCAGGGATTGGGTAGAGAGAATTGTTAGGGCAGAAGCAGTATGGAAAGATAACAAATGGGCTGGACTTGATATAAAAAATTGTGAATCCTAGCTTTGACATTTAACTACCTGTTGGACTTGAGCCTCAGTTTTTCCATTTACAAATTTTGTCAGTTTTACAAAATAATAATAATGTATCAAGATTTGTGGTGTGGGGGCAGCTAGGTGGCTTCGGGGCAGCTAGGTGGCGTAGTGGATAAAGCACCGGCCCTGGAGTCAGGAGTACCTGGGTTCAAATCCGGTCTCAGACACTTAATAATTACCTAGCTGTGTGGCCTTGGGCAAGCCACTTAACCCCATTTGCCTTGCAAAAAAAAAAACCTAAAAAAAAAAGATTTGTGGTGTGATAAATATCGTTTAAGCTTTAAAGCACTAAAGAAATTTATTTTTACTTGCACAATTATGTACTATATTTTTTTATTTCCTTTATGCAAGGTAGGGTATAAGATATTGTTTAAAATACATTATAGCTCATTGGGCCACTGTTCTTTATTGAGTAGAAATAAAAAAAATATTTTTCTTAGGTTTGATGGATTTTATCTTTAAATGTTCTTATTATCGTCATCTCCCATCCAAAACACAAAAATTTTAATCTTTGTTGATTGCCTTGTCTTTGTTCTGAATGGTACAGTCAATTAGAGAAATGAATTGCAGACTGTATAAAGAATTGATTGAATGACATTGTCAAATAAGTCATTTTTCAGTCATTTTAAAGTGATGTCCAATTCTTTGTGTCCCCATCTGAGATTTTCTTGGCAGAGATGCTAGAGTGCCTTTGCCTTCTCCAGCTCATTTTACATATGAGAAACTGAGGTAAATAGGATTAAGTGACTTGCCCAGGATCACACATCTAATAAGTATCGGAAGCCAGATTTAAACACATGAAGATCAATCTTCCTGATTCCAAGTTCAGTTCTCTATCCACTGTACTATTTAGTTGCTCCTGTTCTGTATTGGATCTCACTGGGAGATTCATATGGAAAATGGTTGCCCTGTATAGTGTGTCTAAGCACATACTCTTCAATTCAGAACAATCATGGTTTCATCATTATAGGTATTTCTTTCTCAGTTAAAGTCGACAGTTCTTTTATCAACAAATCAATCAATAAGTATTTGTTAAGAGCCTACTATGCTGCAAATATTGTGCTAGGCAACAGGGATAAAAGTACAGAGTATGAAACAATTCCTATTCTATAAGCTTACATTAATATTATTACAATATTAAGTACTTATAAAATGTATGGCAGAAATATAAAGTTAATAAAAATATAAACAGAGTTGTTAAATACAAGGTAGCTTGCAAGTGTGAGCACTAATAGTTGGGAGAATCACTGAATTGTCTTTTAGGCAAACAAATTTTATCCAGTGGCTAATCTTCAATTAACAAGTTTTTATACATTTATCTAGTGTGATCTATAGGCCATAGGTCACATAATTCTTATCTAGGTGGGTTCTATCAGACTTTGCACTCTGTTATAATTTCCTTCTTAAAAATCATCCTATGATGTGGAATTGGAGATTAGCTGGAATAATAATATACATATTTGTGCATGTATATGTGTAAATATGCAATCCACACACACATATTTATGTAAACACATATATGCAGGCACAACTGTATGGTGCAGTGGGTGGGTAGACTGCCAAGCCTGGAGTTAGTAAAACTCTTCTTTCTGAGTTCAAATCTGACCTCAAGCATTTTATAGCTTTTGCTTCAATATTTTTTATTTGCAAAAGGAGTTGGAGAACAAAATAGCAACTCACTTAAGTATCTTTGCCATGAAAACTCCAAATGGGATCACAAGGAGTCAGACACAACTGAAAAATCACTGAATAACATGAACAACAAAGAGTATATTTTAAAAAAAAAACCCTTTACTTTCCATTGATTTCAATTTTAATTATTAGACAGGGATTTTAAATACTCAGTGTTGTAATATTGCTGTATAAATCATGGATTAGTAAAAAAAAAAAGCATACAGCTTACAGGTTGAGAAAAATGGGTTCTAGTCCTGACTCTATCATTAAATAGTTCTGTTGACTTGAGCAAGCCAATAGACTCCTCTGAGTCTCAGTCTCCACATTTATGAAATGAGGAGATTGGACTAAGTGCATAGACTCATAGTCAGAAGTAAACTCAAAGTCTACACCTGAAAATGAATCACCTCTAAAGGATATTTGTCAGGGAGACCTCTAGTCCACACAAGAATTTCTGCTTAAATCTTCACAATTTTAATTGAGAATTTTCCAGTTCTCTTGGTCCAACTTCTGCAAAATATTAAGTTTTTAGATCCCTCTTATATTTTCTATGAAACTTTTAAAATTCATTCTTTCACAATCCAGGGTCTATGTCAAACTCCTGTCCTGTTTCACAAACTTTATGATGGCATGATCCCTTATGTCCGAGGTCCCTGTTGTTTTTATCTCAATAACCAGCTCCTCCTTCCTGGTCAGTATTGGTTTCCAAATAGCCATTACTCTTATTACATTCTCCACCTCTTGAAGGATAACATTATCACAAATTTATCAACTGCTCTGCTGTTGACACTTCTACCCTCTGTGGCCCAGCAGAAAAAGTTCAGTCCCTCCTCTATATGACAAACCTTGAGATTCTTAAAGATGCTAATATCCCTGCTCCCCTTTATGTCTTCTCTTTTTCAAGCTAAATGTCCCTATTTGGTAATTAATCCTCATATGGCAGAGTTTCCAGGCCTCTCACTATTCCATTCACTCTACTTGATTATGCTCCAATTTGTTGATGTCCTTCCTAAAATGTGACACTTAAAACTGAACATAATACTCCAGATGTGTTCTGACCAGGGCAGAGTAAAGTATAATCCTACTCATTCTGAACATTTTGTCACTCTTAAATTAGGCTAAGGTCACATTAGTTTTTTTGGACACCATTTCACACTTTTGAAACAAACTGAGTTTAGAGTCTTTGAGAAACCCCAGCCCACCCCCCCCACCACGAACATACACAAATTGTTGTAGAGACATGAAATTTATTTTTCTGGATTTGTGATTTTTAAAGTCCAAGTGAGATACTTTTAATTTGCCTATTATTAATTTTACCATATAACTTTTATCCTTTTGTCCTAGTTTGGTGTCAGGATCTTTCTGGGTCCTGATTTTGTTATCAAACATATTATCTGTCCTTCCCATCTTCATGTCATCTGTAAATTTGCTAACTTTTCCATCTATATCATCATGTCATATTATTTATAAAACAATTAAACAGAACAAGGATGAAAGAGAAAATCCTATGGCACCTACATATTGATATTGATCAAACTCAGTTCTCTTTGAGTTGCAAATCAGCCTAATTATACTATAGTCCAGCTCATAAAATTCTACAGAAAGGATATAGAAAGATATTTTGCCAGATGCCTTCTAAAATACAGGTTCAGTATGTTTGATGGAATTTCCATGATCTGCCTTATAGTAGAGAATATAGGCCATCTCTGTATTACAATTAAGCATTATTATTAAATTTCAATGGAGGAGATGGTTCTTATGGAGAGGCAGTGTGACAGTAACAAGTGGGCTATAGAAGGTATAAAAAGACCTGACCTTAAATCCATAGAAAAAAGAAAAGATATTTATCCTGCCACAAATCTTGACTTTTTCTTGATGAACTCTTGTTGGCTTATACTAATGTGGCGGTTATTTTCTGACTACTCATAAATTATCCCTCTAAATAATATGCTCTAGAATTTTACCAGGAATAAAAATAAAGCTTATTAGCCTATGGATTAAAGAATCTTTAATCTTTTCAAAATTTTGGACAACATTCAGTTAACTTTAATACAGTAGCCTTTATCATATTATGGCTATCTGATCCTAAGTAAATCACTTAAACTCAGCGTTTTCAGGATAACCCTTTTAAGTCTCTATGTTGTAGCACAATTACCAATCTGATTTGCTTTGATAGTGGACATTTTATCATTGAACATTAATTTCCTCAGACCTGGGAACTAGACTTATAAGTCTAGATTGTCTCCCATGCCCCACACAACCCACACACTTACCCCCAAAAGTATACTAACCCATTTTCCAGTGTCTTTGGTTTTTCAAAAACAGCATCTTGAGTCATATTCAAATAGTCTTTTTTGTTCACTAGAATCTATTTCTTCCAGGTCTTATCACTTGAATTTATTGTAAGCAGTTAGATATTCTCTTATCATCTCTCTTCTTACTTTATATTCCATTTTGCTTATTTTTTTGCTTCTATTAATCTTAAGATCATTTCCTTTTTTAGAGAAATCAGTAATAAAATAGTAGTTGATTCTGCCTCTTCCCATCAAGCTTTTATTAATCCATCAAATCCACAAATATTTA
Organism: Macrotis lagotis; assembly: GCF_037893015.1. Lineage (NCBI taxonomy): Eukaryota > Metazoa > Chordata > Mammalia > Peramelemorphia > Peramelidae > Macrotis > Macrotis lagotis. The sequence goes on from NC_133666.1 coordinate 291,015,864, forward strand.
AATGTCTGCTACTAAACCAGTCATTGTGATAGGTTCTGTAGAGATAAAGACAGTTCTTGAAAACGAAAATCCCCTACTAGAAAAGAACTTATAATTGAGGAGATAATAACTACTTATATAAGCATATATAGAAGGAATATGAAGAGAATTAAATAGAAAGTAGTACAAGTAAACAAGGTAGTTGGATATGGAGTGACACTAGTAGTAGGGATCAAGAAAGATTTTATGTAGGAGGAAGGGCTTAAGCTGCCATGGGAGGAAGTCTCTGAGGCAGAGGTGATAAGGGAGAACATTCCAGACATGGAGGATGGCTGATATGTTGGCACAGATATGGGCAATGGTGGGATATATGTGAAAAACTAGATAGAAAGCCAACTTGAATTGCTCTCAGGAGAGGAATGTATAAAGAGGTTGGAAAGATTGAGACAAAAAAAACAAAAAAAAAGGAAAGATTGCAACAAGTTCTGTAGAAATTCAAAAATTAAGTAGAAGAATTTACATTTCATTTTAAAGGCACTTGGAAGCCATTGTAGTTTATTGAGTAGGGGAGTGATATGGTCAGATTTATGCTTTAGGAAAAATTATTTTCACATTATTGAATAGAATGAAATGAAATAGTGAGAAGTTCAAAGAAGGGAGATCAGTTTGGAGGTTATTGCAACAGTCTAGGGATGTTGAGGGACTAGACTAAAGTGAACAGAGAAAAAAAGGTGTAGGATTTGAGAGAAGTTTGAAAGAGGGTAGTTTTGAGGAAAAGGTAACAATTTTTATTTTGGTCTTCTTGAATTTAAGATGTCTTTAATACACTTGAAATGTTAATAGGCAATTGATAATGTGGATTTAAAATTGTGGAGAGTCTGAGTCTGGCTATATGGATATATGAGTCATTTTATAAAGATGATAATTAAATGAATTGTATATTTTTATGAGTAGAGAGGTGATACAGTGAATAAAGGCTCAAACCTAAAGTCAGGAAGACTTGAGTTCCACATTCAACCTCATCTTGGGCAAGTCACTTAACATAATTTGCCTCAGTTTCCTCATCTGTAAAATGAACTAAAGAAGGGAATGACAAACTACTCCAGTATCTTTTCCAAGAAAAACTAAAATGAGGTCATGAAAAGAGAGACTTGACTGAACAACATCATCTTTGTATCAATCTCATTCCTTCTTTCATTTTCTTTAACATTTAGCATCTGCTCTAGCATTTTTGACATCTTTCAGATATGTTACTCTTAGTATTTATCCTCAATTTTCTGACTTCTCTTCTCTCTGCTTTTTAAAATTTTTGTTAGTAAACGAGTTCCTTGATACTTGGATCTCTTTAGACAATCCCCTCTCCACTTTGAATGAATGTTAAGATAAAACTGATACTTGATATGTTTGCTAAGGACATGAAAAAAGAGATTTTTTAAAGTTATATAGGTAGCAATCAGAAAGCTCATTGCTTTCCTTCCCCAAACAACTCTTTTATCTAAGTTCTTTATTTACCATTCTTCCAGTCTCCAGGTTTTATAAATATTGTTATTTTTAATTCCTGACTTTCCACATATCCATATAATCAACGAGTTATCAAGTCTTCCTATTTTTATTTACACATATCTCACATCCAGTCTCTTATGTTAATTCTCATAGTTAGAATCTCTTAATTGCCAAATCTAATGGCCTTATTTCAATAGTCATCTTTCTTGATTTCTCTGTAGCCTTTGATACCATTGATTATCCTCTTTTGCTTGATACCATTTCCTCTCTAGGTTTCCTGGTTCTCTGAACTATTCCTCAGTCTTTTTTGCTGGATCTTTGTTCAAATCTTGCTAGTCAAAGGTGGAAGTCTCCCAGGGCTCTATCCTGGGTCCTCTTCTGTTTTTTCCTGTTTCATTTGGTGATCTTCTTAGTACCCATGGATTAAATTATAATGTCTTGGGGGAGGCTAGGTGGTACAGTGGATAGAGCACTAACCCTGGAATCAGGAGGACCTGAGTTCAAATCCAGCCTCAGACACTTAATAATTACCTAGCTGTGTGACCTTGGGCAAGTCATTTAACCCCACTGCCTTGCAAAAACCTAAAAAAATTTATAATCTCACTCTATCTCATCTTCTCCAGCAGATTTCCCCTTCTATTATTCTCATGGTCTTAGTTATCTTTCATCTTTGCTTGTCTACTAGCTGTTTCCCTAGTGAATACAAATATACCAATGATTCTCTCATTCTCAAAAATAAATCCATCCATCTTCACTATCCTTCTATATCTCTTCTCCCTTTCATGATTAAACTCCTCAAAAAGACCATTAGCACAGTGTTGTCACTTACTCTAACATTCTTCTTGATTCTATACAGTCTAATTTTTGACATTATTCAACTTCAACTGCTCCCTCCAAAGTTATTAAATTATCTCTTAATTGCTAAATCTAGTTGCCTTTTCTCATTCCTTATCATTTTTGGTTTCTATAGAATTTGATACTGTTAAATACTCTCTTCTCCTTTATAATCTGTTCTCTCTAGGTTTTTGTGACTGCTGTCTCTTGGATCCTTACCTTTCTAACTGCTCCTCTGTCTCTCTTTCTGGACCTTTATATAGATTATGGTCAGTAACTGTGGCTGTCCCACAAGGCTTTATGCCTTGGACCTTCCTCTTCTCTTCCCCTATACTATTTCACTTGATGGTCTTATAAGCTACCCTGGATCTACTTATCTCCAAGAATTGTTTTGAGGATTAAATAAGATAATTTTTGTAAAATGTTTAACACAGTTGAATCATATGAGTGCTATAGTAGTAGTAGTAGTACTAGTAGTAGTACTAGTAATTGTTTTTATTATTTATTATTATTAAGCAGTGGTCATCCCTAAGCAGAAGATTCTCAGTTCTACTTTTTCTTCTCTAAATTCTCTCTTTAACTTTAGTCTTGTATCCCTCTTTCAAAGCTTCTCTATTACTGTTGAGGATGTTGTCATTCTCTCAGTCACTTATGCCTGAAATTTAAATACTACCCTTGAATTCTAACTATCCTAAACAGTCAATTTTACTTTCATATGTTCCCTTTTACCCTCTGATATTCCCATCACCCTGATGTAGACTTTCCTCACTTCATGCTCCATACTCTACTCATCTGTTAAATGATTTCCCCTAATACATAAATCTGACTATATCACCCCCTAGTCAATAAACTTCAATGGTTCCTTATCACCTCTGGTATTTACTATAAAATGCTCTATTTGGCATTCAAAGCCCTTTACAACCCAAGCCCCTTCTACCTTTTCAATTTTCTTACACTTTATTTCCTGGCATTACTTTACCATCCAGGGATACTGACCTCCATGATCCTTACACAAGATACTCCCTCTCCAGATTCCTGGTATTTTTAGTAGCTGTTTCTCCCTTCTCATTTCTGCAAACTGGGTTCCTTCAAGTCCCAGCTAAAAACTTATCTTTTATGAGAAGCCTTTCCTGATTCTTCCTTAGTGCTAATGTATTCCCTTGATTCATTATCTCCAATTCATCATGTATATATCTTGTTTATACATCTTTGTTTTCATATTGTTCCCCCCTTAGCCTGCAAGCATCTTGAGAGTTTGTCATTTCATATCTGATTTTTTATTTCTGGTTTTAGACTTTTTTGACAAAGATATTGGAATGGTTTGCCATTTCCTCTCCAGCTTATTTTACAGATGAGGAAACTGAGGCAAATATGGCTCGCCCAAGGTCACACAGTTAGTATCTGACACCAGTTTTGAACTCATCTAGGTGAGTTTTTCTGACTCCAGACCTGGAGATCTATGTACTATGCCATCTAACTGGCTGCTCTTCTTGAGAATAGATACTATTTCTTGTTTTTTTTTGTATTTCCAGCCCTTAGCACATTGGCTAGTAAACAGTAGATGCTTAATAAATGTTTTAGACTGACTGACTTCATTGTCACATAGACATGTTTACCAGTAAGGTATATGTGTGTATATATAAACACATGTGTAAAATATTCATGATATTCTCATAGTAATATATTAATATAGTAATAATAATACAGAATGATATATTATACAATTATATTATTCATGATACATATGCAACATATCTTAATATTTATTTGTTTATATATTGCATTAAGGAACTAGCTTAAGTTGACATAGCTTCTGTGGAACATTTTTCCCATTCTTAGCAATTACTTGCTTCTTTGTGTGATCATATTTCAGTCTCTTGATAGTGATCTTTTTCAAGAGCAAGAGCTGTGAAATGTTAATCCCACTATCAATGAGTTCTTTAAGGAAGAAGCAGGCTACCATGATGATTGGACCATCACAACCTGGAAACAGGGCACAATCTAAGTACTCCCTTGGGCTATCTTTTTATATCCATTTTATAGTCCAAGCTATGCTAGCAGAATGAGATAAAGTAATGATGACTTTTTCTACAGTTCAAACTGGAAGTGTAAAAATTATATGTCCTTAAGAATGTAATTGTGGCCAAAGTTAAATTTTTGTCTTGAATCTATTTGCCACTTTGCTTTGCTGAAATTTTTGAGCCTTTTGTACATATCTGTGGAACATTTATAAAGGTATATGACAAACCGCAGGGAGTATATGTGAAAAGAAACTCTGCATCCTTTAAGTGACCATTATGTTATCAAGGAGGTGGAAAACCAAGAAATTAGTTAACAAATTTGGACTGCACAGCAAAGAGTATGACTAGTTTCTTAAAGCTTTTGATAAGGGAGTGGAGATAAAAGTTGAATTTCATCTCTATGTGAAAGGTCAGAGTAAGGAAGAACTAGAAATTCATCTCGGTTCTTGAGAGAGTTCATTTCGAGCAAATAAAAGTGAAGGGCAATGTAACTAATATCATGATCTTGGTAGATCTCAACCTTATACAATAAACTCAGGTGAATTCTTAATTCACCAATCTGAAAGGCTGTGAGTTTTCCCTTAGTGGTCTCACCTTATTTCTTGGCAAATCATTTAGAACCCTTAATGTGGCCTAGGGTTAACTGATTCTTCTTTATGGTGTATGTATCTTTAAATGAATGCAGCATATTTACCAGTATATCAATAGGGTGCATCTGTGCTTTGATATTTTGAATGGTAAAAAAATACAGTGAGGTATAAAGAATACATTTTTGAGTGCTTGGGTAATCATTTAAAAGGCATGAAATTGGGGTCTCATAAATCTTCAAAACCTTCAGTGGTTACCTATTTATTAAAAAATTAGTTACAAATTCCTTATATGACTTTAGAGACTCTCAATAGCATGGCTCTAAATCTACATTTCCAAGTCCTGTCTCCCATTCCCCCCTTTTATATACTTTTTGTTTCAACCAAACCGGACTACTTATTGTTCTTAGTTCATAGTCTGTACTTACTTGCTTCCATGTGGAATCTCTACCCATCCTTTGAGATGCTGTTCAGATGTCACCTCTTTTGTGAAACTCTCTAATCTTCACAGTTCTAGTTGGAAAAGTTTATTTTAGAAAAAAGGGATAGAAAATATGATTTCTCGCTTTTTAAAATTCTTACATTAGTATTTGTATATTTCTTATGCATTTATCATATTCTAATATGTTTTATATTTACTTAGGTGCCACTATCTCTACATGAGAGTGAGTGAAATATAGTGGCTACTGAGCTGAACTTGAAGCCAGAAAGACTCTGGCAAGTTGCCTTTTCAGAGATCCCAGGTATCTAACTGAGACTACAAGTTGAGGATAAGATCCTAACATGAACTGGTAGAGGGAGATTCTTCTCAGGAAATCCCTATATCAATGAAACCATAGACTCACTCTTATTTTCTGTAAAATATTATCATAACATCTTTGAAAACAAGAAACAATTTTAAAATTCTATGAATTCTATATAATGCACAGTACCTTGAACATATCAGATGTTTAGTAAATATTTTTAAATGAATGAATATCAAAAATTTTATTTCATAAAACTTCAAGTCATAGGATCCAACTCACCATGACTCATTTAGTAAACAGTGACGTATTGTATTGGAGACCCAGAAATATTTACCTTCTTCTTTGGTTTTGTACTAACACTGACCTCAAAGAATCACCTTTTCAATATAATTCTCAGTTGGTACTCTTCATTTCTGGAATAATTCCTCTCCCTACCCCCCCACGTATATTTCCAAATTAAGGTCACATTTCTTTTTCTTTTTAAATAGAAAAATGTTAAGAATTCAGGAATGTAGACACAGTTGAAATTAAAATTTCTTTACAAATGCCAACAAAAACACCTAGGAGACTGATGAGATTTTCTCTGGTATTAGTTTGTTATATTATAAAAATATGTCTATTTATTTTCTTTGGGAGAGAATTACTTGAAGGAACTGACTTCTAAATTTTGATATGTCATCTCCAGGTATTGCAGGACAGGTATCCATTGATGCAAATGGAGACAGATATGGTGATTTCTCTGTGGTTGCAATGACTGATACAGAAGCAGGTACCCAAGAGGTAAGCATGTGAGTCTTATAGAATCTTGAATAATGTCAAGCAAACTAAATAAATTTCTGTCCTTTTTGATGAAAAAGGTTTTCTTAAATGATTGCCAAATATAAGGTCTGTTAACTGGATTACTATTTCATCACACCACTACTCCCATATGATCACAAATAAGACCTTGGTTCTTATATGTAAGGTGTACTAGACAAGAAAAGTATTATCGAACTATGCATATTTTTTTTCACTAAACTTTGAGGACTCTCCCAGTAATGCACTAAAAGACAAACTGTTTGAATAGTGGGATAAACATTACCTTTTGAGTTGTTGGAGACAATAAATAATTTCCATTAAGTGACTTGAAATAGAGCTGCAGAGGGCAGGAAACTTACATGAAGAAATAGAAATTGTGGATTTCTTCAGTATTTTATAGGTTAAATTGTGAAAGTAAGGAGTTGAAAGATGAGGAGAAATCTCTATGTCCCTCCTAATCCCTCTCAGGTGAGAAGAAAGTCTAATTAATATGTATTTTTTGGGGAGCTCAAATCCATAGAATATCCCTAAACTGGGATTTGAATGGATGAGAAAGTGGGTAGTTTCAATTTAAGGTCGAGATGAAACTTGGATTCAAATAGAAAAGGATACAGTTTCTCCAGGACCAAAGTTGCTTTGAGAGACAGCTAAAGAGACAGGCTGGCATGGAGGAGTACACACAGGGGAGGGGATTCCAAAGGTTATGGATAAAGAAGAACCAGCTGACTTGAAGAACCATGAAAGTTGTCATGGAATCCTTCTTTATAAAAGGAGCCATTTATATAAAGAGTTTTTTTGGCAGTATTTGGCTTCAACATAGCCTTGAGAATTCTTTATTTGGAAATGATCGATTCTCTTATCCTGATGAGTATGAATTACAATATAAAATGCCAGATCTTGTGAATGAATCATCTTTTAAAAAATGGCTAAAACAATTGAGAGAATGCCCATTGATTGGGGGAAGGCTGAACAAATTGTGATATATGATAGTGAAGGAATATTATTGTGCTGTAAACTATGATGAGGGGGATGGTTTCAGGAAAAAAAATCAGTTAAGACTTACATGAACTGATGCAAAATGAAATAAGAAGAACCAGGAAAACATTGTATACACAAACAGCAATAGTGGAAGAATGATCAACTGTGAAAGTTTAATGTGATCAAATTAATGATCCAAGACAATTCCAAAGGACTCATGAAGAAAAATTCTATCTATCTTTTGAGAGAGAACTGATGAACCCTGAATGCAGATCGAAGCATATTTCTTTTACTTTCTTAATTTTTCTTGCTTTTGTTTGCAACATGGATAATAGGGAATTTGCATGATTGCAGTGTATAATTGATATATGGTTTGTTTTTTCAGTGAGTGAGAGGAGAGAAATTGGAACCTAAAATTTTTTTAAATGAATGCTAAAAATAAATAGAAACTTTTAAAAAATGACAACCAAAAAGGATATATGTGTATATATATATATATATATATATATATATATATACACACACATATATATATATATATATATATATATATTTTAAAATGCATGAATTAAATAAGTTTATTTTCTGGTGAATGAACTGGTGATCTTTTAGGTTAACACATTCTTTAGATACACATGTCATGGACTATTTTTGGAGAGATAATTTTTCAAATTGAAAATTTGCATCCAGAGTCAACATGCCATACATGCAAGCTTCTGATACTGCCACCTTTTATTTCCTTATACCTGAACTATTACAATAGCCCAGTGGTAGGTTTTTAAGTCTTTGCCCACTCTACTTGATTCTCCATTCAACTGTCAAAGTGATTTTCTTAAAAGTTCAGGTCCAACTGTGTCATGTCTCCTACTCAATGAACTCTAGTCTTTCCCTACCACCTCCAAGATCATATATAAAACTCTCTTTTTGGCATTCAAAACCCTTAATAACCTGCTTCCAACCTTCTCCAGTCTATGTGACTCTGGAAAAGTCACTTAACCTCTGTTTGCCTCTGTTTTCTGTCTATAAAATGAAGATAATCATAGCATTTACTTTGTGGGATTGTTGTGAGGATCAGATGAGGAGGCAAATAGTAGCTATGTTATGTTGTATCAGCTATCATTATTATTTTTTGACACCTTATACTCCCCAACCACTCTTTGATCTAGTACTCTTTGGTCTAATAACATTGGCCTTTTACTGATCTTTCAGCAAGACATCCCCATCTCCCAAGACCAAGCATTTTTTGGAACGATTTTATTTTGAATTTTACAATTTTTCCCCCAATCTTGCTTCCCTCCCTCCCACCTCCCACAGAAGGTACTCTGTTAGTCTTTACATTGTTTCCGTGGTATGCACTGACTTAAGTTAATTGTAATGAGAGAGAAATCATATCCTTAAGGAAAAAACATAAAGTATGAGATATAGCAGAATTATATAATAAGATAACTTATTTTTTAAAACTAAAGGTAATAATCTTTGGTATTTGTTCAAACTCCACAATTCTTTCTCAGGATACAGATGGCATTCTCCATTGCAGATACCCCCAAATTTCCCGATTGTTGCCCTATTGGTATGAGCAAGTCCATTAATGTTGATCGTCACTCCCATGTTGCTGTTAGGGTGTACAGTGTTCTTCTGGTTCTGCTCATCTCACTCAACATCAGTTCATGCAAATCCTTCCAGGCTTCCCTGAATTCCCATCCCTTATGGTTTCTAACAGAATAGTGTTCTATCACATACATATACCACAGTTTATGAAGCCATTCCCCAATTGATGGACATCCCCTCAATTTCTAATTCTTTGCCACCACAAACAGAGCTGCTATGAATATTTTTGTACAGGTGATGTTTTTACCCTTTTTTCATCATCTCTGTCTTTGTTAATTGGGGAATGGCTTGCCTTTAAAAAATTTGACTCAGTTCTCTGTATATTTTAGAAACGAGTCCTTTGTTAGAAATACTAATCATAAAAATTGTTTCCAAACTTACTACATTTCTTTTGGTCTTGGTTACAATGGGGTTTTGTCTGTGCAAAAGCTTTTTAATTTAATATAATCAAAATTTTCTAGTTTATTTTTAATGGTGTTCTCCATCTCTTCCTTGAAGACCAAGCATTTTTGCTGGTTGTCCTCCATGCCTAGAATGTACTACTTCCTCATCTCTGCCTGTTGACTTCCTCAGCTAAAATGCTACCTTCTACAAAAAGTCTCTTAATCCCTTGAGTTGCTAGTTCCTTCCTTTATTTCATATTTTTTCTTTGTCCTGCATAGAGCTTGTTTGCACTTAGTTGTTTGTTGTTTGTGGTGGCCTAGGAATCAGGAGGATTCTGAGTTCATATTTGACCTCAGACAATGGACACTTACTAGCTGTGTGACCTTGGGCAAGTCACTTAATCTTGATTACTTCACATCCAGGACCATCTCCAGTCATGCTGATCCATATTTGGCCATTGGACTCAGATGTCTCTAGAGAAAAAAGTGAGGCTGGTGACTTGGCACAGCCTTCTCTCACTCAAATCCAATTCACATGCTTGTCATGGCATCACCTCCCTTGATATCATAGTCTTCTTTGAGAACAAAGGGAAAAACATCACATCATCTCCCCCATTAGATTGTGAATTTCTCAAGGGTAGGAACTATCCTTTGCCTTTCTTTGTATCCCCAGTATTGAGCACAGTCTTCATTTAGTAGGTTCTTCATAAATGTTTATTGACTAGGAACAAATTATTTTTTATTTTACTTTCTTTTTTGTCTTTCTTTAGGTGATTGGTGATTACTTTGGAAAACTGGGTCGTTTTGAAATGAGACCAAATGTAAAGTATTCTGGGGGACCTTTATTATTGAGAATAGATGAAACCAGAATTATGGAGCACACAAACTCTTCTCCTTGTAAATCACGTAAGTTTAGTGAGTTAACTTGTCATTTTCCTCTCTCTACACCTCTCCCCTCTGAAACAACAAATCAGAGAGAAAAACTGTCATCAACTTAAAGCATTCATTAAACCATCCATAGGATCCTGGCACCAATAGGAGTACATGTATTCATAAAACAAACTGCATGTGTGATTCTTGTACTCTATATATTACATAGCTGTATTTCCCTTTTTGACTGGCAGTAATATAAAATTTAAAACTATGGTATTTTTCTTTTATTTAAAAGGCACAGGAATATTTGTGACAGTTGCTGGCTTAGTATATGAATGATTTATACTGAGAGCTCTTAATCAGAGGTAGATACAGATTCATTATTTTAAGTTCTTGGTATTTTGGGGTGTTTTAAGTATATTTAAGTGTTCTGGTATTTTGATATTTAAGCACATGATATTTAGTTTCCCTTTTGAGAGGAAGTTCTAAATTTTAGAAAGATCCATCTCTTCCAACCAGAAGTCATGCAGATTTTTGGAGAGTAGAATTGAGTTTTTTCCCTGATTACTGAGAACTAGGTGTCAAAATAATGGAAAATACCTGAAACTTTCTGTATCTGCTTCAGAGTTAAAATTTTGTAACAGAGAAAAATACTCTCCCCAAAATTATGCAGATGATAAAATATTCAAAAGTTTTGTTAAAGTTTTTTTTTGCTAAATCAGGACTGAGTTAACTGATCATTCCTAGCTTTCCTAGATATATAATTTTTTTTCTTTTAGACTCTAAAGATCATAAGATAACAGATTTAGAGCAGTTAATTATGTACCAGAGTGCCTCAGGCAAGGACAGAGAGAGGTCAGAAATCCTCTATGGGACTTAAGATCTGACCTAGTTTATGGGTGGGGAGGAAAACCTGGTCCCGGTCTTTTTCAGTGCCAGTGAGAGTGGGCATCTTGATACCTAGGAAGCACCCACCTTGCTCTTTGAATATTGGCCAGCAAGGAAGGGAGCCCTTTGGATGAGGCAGGACCTGGAAAGGAAGACTGCCCCTACCTTCCTTATACTTCTGTCTCCTTAATTATGGTGATCTTTTCTTTCCCCAATTTTGCCCTCTTTGTCTTCTCAGACTTTCCTGTGAGGCATAGTACTAGAGAGAGAACTAGGTTTAAATATGTGATAGATCACTTCATGATATCATATAGACTATATTGGATCCCTGGATCCTGCATAAGAGAGCAATTGGATGGCCTGGAAAGGGAGAGAAGACTATTCCTCAGAACCAAGGAGTTCTTAGTAGAAGCCATTGATCTATCTCTCAATGCAACCTGCTTCTCAGGTGGAAGAGAATTTTAAATGGGGCTAAAAAGAAGAGAAAGAAACCCCTTTAGCCTCTGCTTGAAGGACATGCCTTCCTGATGAGCTTTTGTCTCCAAATTCAGGGATTTTTCTTTCCTTGAAATGATTTTTCCTTCCAAGATGCTCAAACTTTTCGCAGGAGTGGAGTCTGAGTTGTAGTGAACTTAGGGTCAGATTTCTCCTAGGAGGACCAAGATGTCATTCCTCACCCCTCAACCTGCTCAACTGTTTATCAATGTAGGACATCAGGGTCCACTCCAATGGAAAGGCTAATGTACCTGTACTCCTTATGAAGTTCAGATTTTACTCATCCTGCCTGAAGTATCAATGGAGTAGGGGACAGGAAACTTGTATTCTACTCCTTACTCTGACAATAATTCTGGGAATCTGTATTTACTGACATTTAATGCATATACTGAAAAATTTTATAATGAACTCAAAGTCAGTTTTGGTTAGTTCCAGAATAAGCTTTGCAGTCATTTATTATATACCTACCTCAAGGTAATCAAAATTCTCAAATGGCAAATATGAAGGAACAACTGACCATAGCACTTAGGTATAATTAGTTGAAATAAGAAAGTATCAAATTCTTTGTTGTGTCTGGTGAGGGAAATCTTTTGATTTCCTGAAGTCTCTTTACATTCTCCCAACTGAGGATGTTCTTCATCCTGCTTGTTTTATGTGTAAAATTTTCTAATTATGATCTGTGAGATCCTCAGCAAAGCATTTAATTTCTATGTATGGAAATTGGACTTAATCTATCAAGTCATAAACATAAGCATAAACATAAAGAATTTTCTATGCTGATGAAATCAGATCTTTTGTGCATTCCCATAATTTTTTTTTATTTTTTCAGGTTTTTGCAAGGCAATGGGGTTAAGTGACTTACCCAAGGTCACACAGCTAGGTAATTAGTAAGTGTCTGAGGCTGATTTGAACTCAGGTCCTTCTAACTCCAGGGCCAGTGCTCTATCCACTATGCCACCTAGCTTCATAAATTGTTAAAAGTAGAAGGTTTTCATGTCAAAGATTTTGTAGATCAATAAAACATACTTCAGCTGACATTTGGGAAAATTAGTCATAGATCACTATGTCCTTTGTTATCCTTTTCTGTTGATACCATCTTAGAAAAAATGTGTAATTTTCCCTAGAAAAGCTTTCCAAAGAGGGAAGAAAAAGATTGACTTAGAATGAAGAATGGGGAAAGACTTTGCAATGAGAGGGAAAATGAAAGTCAACCTAAGTATTTCCCAGATTAAACTCTAAGCCTTTCATTCTTCTTCAAGCAGGTGGTCTAGAAGAATCAGCAGTCACAGGAATTGTTGTGGGTGCCTTACTAGGAGCTGGCTTGTTAATGGCCTTCTACTTTTTCAGGTTAGTATCTTTTAAATACTCTTTTTCAGATCCTTTAAAATGGCCTCTTTTTTGTTGTTCACATCCCTTTTCTTTTGTGTATAATTCCTCTTTGTCTAGTTGACCATTTCTTTTTTTTTTTCTCTAGGAGTCTAAGTACTTATAGACCCTAGTTTGCAGTTGGTTAGCTCAGCTGATTAGATAATAATATTAAAGAGGACAATAGAATCATATATTCAACCCAATATAATAATTATAAGAACTATTAGATTTTAAGTAGAGATTTAGTGTGTGCAAAGCCCTTTGTAGACATTATGTAAGATGCTGATCAATTAGCCATTGTGTCATCTGGCTGCACATATTCTAACCCTAATTTTGTCTAACCTTAGACACATATGCACCATTTGTCACAAGACTGACCAAGTATGAGAGTGCACAGACCAGTAGAAATTCATCACCACTGATAGAGAAGACAAGCCCCAACTGTGGCTCAATAGTCACGAATATTTTTAATAATAAACTTGAGTTACAAAGTTAAAGCTGTTTCTTATATCTGGATCTCCCAGAACATTACTTTATTGCTTTGTGATTCTTTCCTTCTCTATTTTTTAAAAGTAATACAATACTACTAAATAATTGTAGAATCATTAATAGCAGTGTCGCCTGTAGTTTTGGTAATATTATAAAGCTAAAAGTCTAACCTCTTTATTCCACCAATGGATGAAATTAAACTTTAGGAAAAAGGAAAGTTATTTACCAGAGGTCACAGAACCTAGTTTGTGAGGAAGTTAGGATACTAACCCAGGTCTCCTAGCTTTCTGGTCCAGTGAGCTTCCTATCACATCTCCCTGTCCAACAGGGCATTTGATGGGCAATGTGCTTCTTCAGACAGTCTTACTATACATGAGAGAATTCAGGGTTAAAGCCATTCTGGATCAGAGAGAATGCTACGAAGGAAAGAAATTAATCCCTAATCTTCCTTCCAAATATATAAACTACAAATGAATCATTCAGTTGCACTTTTGAGAAGTATTCCTGTAAACTTGTCTTGCTTTTACCCTGTTCATCGATTAGTTTCTTAAAACTATCCAGGGAGTGAGGGCAGCTAGGTGGTGCAGTGGATAGAGCACTGGCCCTAGAGTCAGGAGGACCTGAGTTCAAATCTAGCCTTAGACATTTAATAATTACCTAGCTATGTGACCTTGGGCAAGTCACTTAACCTCATTGCCTTGCAAAAACAAAAACAAAAAACCACCCAGGAATTGAGGAGGCCCAATCAATGGAGAATCCATCTGGAGAGATAGTAGGCATAAGCTTACTGGTTTCTAGCCTCTACTTCCAGGTGTCATGAGAAACTATCAACAGGGTTGCTACTTGTACACATAAATGATACTTCTGGTTGTGTGTATATGTGTGTGTGTGTGTGTGTGTGTGTGTGTGTGTGTGTGTGTGTGTATGTGTGTTCATTGTGGTCTGTGCCAAGGATCTGGAAAGGCCTAATATTCAACATTCCACTTTGTGTCCTGAAGATTTATAAAGTTGAATATTAACTTATGTATGAGATTACTGGTAGAAAATGAAAGAGCTCATTATCCCTTCCTTGATTCTTTTGGTAATTCTTTAGTCTATCATGGTTCTGGAAAAGCTAGAATCTCCTAATTCTTCAGGAATGGTTAACATTTTTTAGTGTCACTTTGTGGGAATAATTTTTTTCTCCCAGTTTGTTCAAGGACTATGCAAGAACTTTGATCATGTATGTAACAGTGGTTTGGGAGTTTGAGGTAGACAAGATTTAGTCCTTTAAACCACAAAGTATCCAAGGAAAAAGGGCAAGATTTGTTCCTTAATGCTTTTAGAAAGCATTTCAGTTTTCCTCAATGTAAGTCTCTTGAATGAGGGCACAATGCTTCAGGGCATACTACTTTTATCTCTGACCAGGGCTTCATTTTCTGTCACTTCTAATTTATCAACCCAAACTCAGATGTCCCCCTAGGGCATACTTCGTAAGAGCCACCATAGTACTGTGCAGTCAGATGAGATTTTTTTACTTTGTTCCCTCTTTTCATGAAGGAAGAAATACAGAATAACCATTGAGAGAAGAAACCAGCTGGAAGAAAATAACATCGGAAAGCATCGGGAGTTAAGGGAAGATTCTATCAGATCCCATTTTTCGGTGGCATAAGGGAAGCCCTCCCATTCTTCCTTAAATGCTTTAAGAAGATGGATGGAATGAGAGACATCAGTGTAACAAAAGAGGGGCTCTTGAAGAACTCTTTCTTTTAAAAAGTTAGCTCATTTTGTTCTTAAATTTCTTTAGAAGCTCAGGAATGATTTACTAATCACATTATGCCACATGGCCTTTCATCTCATGACAAGCAAATATAAGAATGAAGTGTTATTCTATAAGATATTCTTAATTGTTTAGAGGGTAAATGGATATGTTTATGGTTCTTAGGTCTGATGTCTCTGAATGGCTCTACCAGTCACGTCAAGCAAGGATATAAGGCTGTGGTTTCTTGAATTGAAAAGCTGCCTTATGAGCAGTAAAAAAGCATCTTTACTTATAGATTAATCTTGGAAATGATTTCACATTCAGAACTCTCTTAATGAGAAATGGAAAGGTTAGAAGAACAGTGTCATTCTCTGGACCTGGTAGGCAGTTTTGAAGTTCAAGACTGATTTATCCTTCAGTCACTAAGTGCTGTCAGATTCTGACTATGTGTCTAAAATGAGGAGCTCCTCCCCGCCCCCCCCCCCCCACCACATCCAGGGAATAAATAAATTGTAAATACTAGTGAGGAGTGGAAGTTTTGTACAGGAAAAACAACTACTATGAGCCTTTTTTTAATTGGGGAGGGGAAATCTGTTCCACAGTAAAATTTTACTCTTAGCTATTTTTGTTTTTTTCTTTTGCTATTAGGAAACATCTATCTTTTCCACACATGTTTAAAATTCAAAAATAAAAGAGGAATGAAATATTTCTAAAACATGGGAAAGTGCATCAAGCTATAATGCTAGAAAAAAATGTGTTTCTTGCTATACAGAGGTAGAAAAGTACATTTCTTATTCTTCTCTTTTCCCTCAGCCTTGACTGAATATGTTTTTCCTTTAATGATGAAGAAGCAGAAATAGGGTTCTGTTCAAACAACTGGCAAAGCAGTACATCAGACATTGGAAGGAGACTTTGCCCTTTCAAATGATACATAAACCCTTCCAACAAGTACCTGGCAGAAAATGGGGTTAAGTTTGGGGTTAAATGTACTTATAGAGAGGAGTAGAATTACGTTTTGTAATTAAAGGAAGGTAACTTTTCTTTTTAGTTTACATCTTATCATCTACAAATGTAATTGTATCCTAAGATCCTTCAACTACTCCCATGATTCTTTATGTTTTTTAGTATTTCATGTTTAATAGCCAGGTAGATATGGTTTGGGGATTTCAATTTAATTGATCAAATTTTTCCTGGACTCCCAGTTTATACCTAGCACCACCCATATAGATTTAGGTGTCCAGATACCATTTTAGCACCATCCCAAAATTGGTATTTTTGCAAAGTATTTGACAGATCATTCAAATCATCCTGTGATCCATAGAAGGGAAAAGAAAGCACTACTTCTCATTTTAGAACAGAATAGTTTCTTTCTAGCTAGGTGACACAGTGGATAAAGCACTGGTCTTGCAGTCAGGAGGACAGAAGTTCGAATCCAGCCTCAGACATTTGACTTTCGTTAGTTATGTGATCTTGAGCAAGTCACCTAACCCTTGATTGCCTTGCATCCAGAGCCATCTCCAGTTGTTCTGATTCATATCTGGCCAATACACCCAGATGACTCTGGAGGAGAAAGTGAGGCTAGTGACATAGCACAGCATTCCCTCACTCAAAACTCAATTCACGTGCTTATCATGGTATCACCTCCCTGATGTTGTGGTTTCCTTTGAAAATGAAGGACAAAACATTATTCAAATAATGATTGGGTTTAGATCACAGAGTAGAATCTTACCAAACTCAATCCTTTGTAACTTGGTACATGTCTCACTTTCCTCAAGGGTTTCTGCTTCTGTTAAAAAAAAAAAACAAATAGGCTGGTTGTTTTTTTGGAGAATTTTTTTCCTTCTTTAATTTTCATAGTCAGGAGATATGGAAAAGAAATTTTCCCATTTTCTTATTTTGTGTACTGATAAAATTGCTTCAAAATCTCTGTGAGACATTCACCCTGACAATGGAGATCTGAATGTAACAAAAACTAAATCAAAAAGAGGTCAACAAAGACAAATTCTAAGAGTGCCTGGTAGGAAAAGGAAACTTTTGAATGAGATGCTGAAATAATAATAAAAATTGATGCAAAAAGCAACTATCAAATAGTGCCTCACAAAAAGTGAAAATGATTGAAAGTTTTACATCACATACATGAACCTGAGCAAGCAAATCTTTGTGGTGGTTATTCATAGATGTTTTGTATAAAGAAGAAATAGAAAAACTTTTAGTGATCATCTTGCACTTGTCTGTTGCTGTATCTGCATATCATTCATAAAACATATTCATTTAAATTTGTACCATATGAGCAGATTCTAAAAGAAAATTATGCAAGAGAATATGGACCACAAATTGCTTGAAATAAATCTTTGAAAGTTTTTGCCTTCTTCAGAATATAACAAATATAGGAATGTTTACAAATTTCATAGCATAGAACCAAAGTAGATTTCTCTAGGAATTAGAGAGAATTTGGTGTGGTCAAAATTATGAAAACCCAGTACAGAATGTGAAAAATATGCAAATGTTAGACTCTAGATGTCATTCTAATTGTTTCTTAAGATCTATTTCCTCATTAAAACAACTGATCTGTTGTCTCTTACTGAGCATAAAGAATCACACCTCTGTTTTGTGAATAAGAAGACAAGCAGAGAAAGGTCACACGTCTTGTCCAAAGTTGCACAAAAGGTCAGGGTTAGGACCTTGAGATTCTAGTTTTAGGTTTAGAATTAAAACTGATAAACACTGTTGTTACATTTAGGTCTCTGAGAATTGATATTAAACCTCTAACAGCATTCATTTTTCCAAATTTTGAAAATAACTGGTTTGGATTTATAGTTCACTTTTATGAAATTTTATCATGTCTTAAACAAAAAAAAGAATTCATTCTTAGTATTTCTTAGTCTGGTAACAGATTAAAAATAATAGTGGTCAAAATAAACATAATTATTTTTGACTTTGGAAAAAAATAAAAACTTTTTTAGTTGTCTATCACAAATCTATTCAGATGATGCTTTTAACTCGGAGGTAAAAGATGTTTTTTCTAGCTCTTCAACTTTTCTTTAAGTCTATAGACAAGTTTTTGAATTTCTTTGGAGAATCAACAGCCCATATTTCCTGTAGCCATAAGCTCATTTCCAAATTCCATGAACCAGTTCTTTACATTTCAGACTCTTTTTAGAAAGGGTGGAGAGGTTGGAAGGAGGCTTTCTTTTCCCAGACTGCCAATGAATGGCTTTTCTTTTCCTTCCCATCAAAATGTCATGATTTCTTTCAGAATTCTTATTGCTTTACTTTTCTTCCAAACTCATGGGTTCATTGCTTGTGCAGTCACCACCCCATCTAAGCTCTCCTTCTGTCATAGATGCCCCAGAATCATTGAACTAGAAGGGACTTCATGGATTTGATGCAAACTACAACCCCTCCCCTTCCCAAGGGGAAACTGAGACACAGCGAAAGGAAGTAATTTTCCCAGAGTCTTTATGTAAATGCATTCTGCTGTGCTCTAAAAAACAGAGGTTTGATTTTAAGTGTTAATTCATCAAACTGGAAATAGCTTGAAGAGAAGAGAATACATAGTTTAATGTCTTCATGGAAATATTCTCAGAAAAAACTAGAAAATTATGACAAATACATGTCAGAAAGTACACTACCTATATAACTGTTGACAATATTAAAATAGAATGCATAACTCTATTCCTTAGCAACAGAATATATTGATAAATTGATTGTAGTAAAAAATGTTTAAACAATGCCAAGCAAAATAATAGCAGTTCTAGCAAAGTTTTGCGATAGTTTATTTTATTTTAATCTATGGCCCCATACTTAATGAGTCAATTCATAATGAATTAAAATATTGTATAGCTAAGAGATGAAAAAAATAAACTTCCTCTATTTGAGGTGAGAAGTTGGAATGGGGTGTGAGAAACAGTAGTTTTTCAGAGTTTTTGCCTTTTTAACACCCCTTTAAAGTAGTTTAACACCAATAATCTGCTCCCCCAATTAAGAGCTCCCTTGTGAGACAAACTAAGGAGATAAGTAGCCATGAACATGTCAGGGCTTACAAAAATAGCAGGAAAAGGGAGAGTTCCAGTAATTGGAAGGGTTAGTTAATGAAATTTACTGCAATAAGACCATACTCCATTCACAAGTATTATTAAAGGTAGCCTCAACCTCTTACCTATGCAGGTAAAAACTTGTGACTCAAACATACATGCGTTTTGAAGGAAGAAAAGATAAAATATTCCAGTTTTGTAAGAATCCTATGCTAGTTCAAGATAGGTTTTTGGAGTAGTCTAAATCAATCTTCTCTAGATATGACAAGAAACCAAGCTCTTTGACTTTCAAAACTCATACTACACAGGTATCTCATAATAGAGATGCTCAAAAGCTAGATTCTGGTATAAATATGACTTTCAAAGGTGCTAGATTGGACTCTGTTTAAATTTCTTATTAACCACTAATTAATTCTACATCAAAGGCAAAGTAGTATGCTAGACAATCTGATGTTTTTAATGTGAGCATTTTAAGATATATTTAAGACTCAGAAAAGATTCAATATGAAAGGAGCATCAAAAATAAAAATCCTTACATTTTATTAGATCAGTGGTGTTTCAGGTGGTGGATGGGTCTTATGATAAGCTCATTGAATAAGCTGGAAAAAACCTGCTTTGACGGTTTAAAATTATTTAAGCTACTTGGTAAAAAGGGAGAAAAGCATCAATTGCCAACTTGTAGCATTATCATGAGTTACCATGCATATAGCTTTTCTTTTTTCATTAGGGAACAACCAGCATTAAAAGTGGGCAGAAGACAGAAGACAGCAAGAAATGAGGTGGTTTAAGGTTTTGATATAGTGACCTACTCATTCAATGCCCACATCAAGCAATGTTGCCTGAAGAGATATTTTATTCCTATTAATTAAATAAGAGGTTTCCTGAAAAGCCTGGAGATATGACCATATAGGATTGGTCTACATATCCCCACGATATGTCCTGGATGTGTTTCCATTTGAAAGGCATGTAAATGAAACTGAGGGGGACCAGGGTAAAAGCTATAGATGTCTAACTGGTCCCTTCTCTGCTGGATGATTCCATTCATCTTTAAATTAAACTCAGAGACAGGCTCAAGATAATATAAGCCTTTTCACCCACTCTCAGGCTGGTAGGGAGTGAAAGCAAAAGCTGCACAAACTACATCCTGTGCATTGTACCAATGTAAGTAGAACTATCTGCATATAATGTGGTTTAATTTATTGTCATTTTGTGTAGAAAGTAATAATGATTGTGGACATAACCTCTGTTTATTTGTGTGATATATTTTATTTCTGGTGCAAGTTGAGCATTTAAAGTATCTACTTCATTTGCCATGTTGACTTGTGTGTATATGTTCTTGTAAATGTTTCTATTAAGCAAGAATGTCACATACCCAGAGCATAACAATATGTTCACATTAAAAAATATTCTACAGAGAACTTAAAACTTTTTCATGATTTTGATCCAACAACTTCAAATAATACACAAGGTACACAGATAATCTTTATTAAGACTCTTCTCTTTGAACCAGTTTAGTTTAAAACATTAGCCAAAATGGACAACAATATATTGAAATGTTTGAGTGTTACTCCACAAGGACATCATCATTATGACTATCTGTGCCCTAGCAAATGAAAGGTGTCCTACACTAAAGTTACAGAAGAAGGTAGAACTTAGTTCATTGCCAATAAAGAGCTAATTGACCTTCTTTTGTTAGGGTTGGAATTGTCAGTCTCTGAAAATTGGTGAAGATATTTCACATTTGTCCAATGGTACCCCCAGACTTTGCATTCAACTTAGCCAACAACTAACCATGAAGAACTTTACCCAGTTTTGTTGTAGTAAAGAGCAAGTTTTACAGCTCCCAGCATATGAGAAAATACATGTATCCTGCTCAAGCATCTCAGTTCTGTCTGAAAAGTTAAGTCATGGTTTATTTTAAGCTTAAAAGAAACATAACGATCCATATAGCTAGGGAAATGTTCCCCTCATGGTCCTGCTGTGGCCACCAATAGGTCCTCTGAGTGACACCCAAGGATGCCACTGGTTGCAGGATACACAGTTGGATTAAGTTCAGAAGTTGGATATTGGGAGCAGGGGGAAGGGATTTAGAATCCCCTCTAGAAAACTTCTAAGTGAACCTAAAGGGTAGCAAGAGGAATTCTACAGGGACTCCAAATAAATAAAGAACCTCCTGACACTTTCCAGGGCTAGAGGAATCCAAGAGATGATGTGGCATGTAATGAAAAGAGCATTTGGAATCTAGAGACCCACCTTGCTATAGCAGTTCTGTGATCATGAACAAATTATAGAACATCTTGGGGTAATGTGGGTGTGTCTCCATTTTCTCATCTGTAAAATGGGCTAATAATATTTACAGCTGTTAGCGCTTATAGGGTTGTTTTTAAGGCAACACTTTAGAAACCTGAAAAGACTGTGTAATTCAGTGGTAGTTTTTATTACCATTGGCAACTAGAAACAGTTCCTTCCTCTGTTTATTTGTGTGATATATTTTATTTCTGGGGCAAGTTGAGCATTTAAAGGATTTACTCCTAAAACCTTTCCTTCCTCCCTTCCTTTCCCAGTCAAGGCTCTTTAACTCTCTTGAGTGCCCCCTTATCACTCCAAAGATGCTTTTATATCACTTCCTGATGCTTAGATTTGTTGAAGCAATTTTTTTTCATCTGGGTCAAAAACAGTTGATGGGAGGGAGGGAGAACTTGCTATGAGGTCCACAGAGTTTAGTTTTATGAATAAATGGTGTACCTTCGACATTCTGACTGAAGGGGAGAAGTTTTACAGTGATGAAACTTGAAGGGGAAGGAGGAAGTTATACTGAGAGATGAAAGGGGACTGGGAGATAGAATGTAGAGATGGCACTGGTAGAAGACCACCAACTCCTGGACACTCTTTTCCCATTCCACTTCCTCCAAATATGTTGACACTGTTTGTCAGTGCCTTGGAGTAAAGTCCTGTTATTGCTGCTACTTCTATTATCATTCCCCAGGGAACTCCTAGGCAAAAAAAATTAATAAATAAATTAGAAACTAACTCCTGGGATTATTTTGAAGACAGGACTTTATAAGCCTGAAAGCACTATGTAATTTCAGTGGCACTTTTGTTACCAGTGACTCCTAGAGACCACTCTTTCCTTTCTACACAACTTCCCTTCTTCCATTTCTATCTCTTCTCCCTCCACAATCTGAGGGTTTCAAATGGGCTGTCTCCAATAACATTGCATTTTGATGTTTGCTTCCTAGAGTTAGATACTTAAAATAGCAATTCTTGTTGAGAAAGGAGGCACTGACAACTCTATATTTTAAAAACAAAGGTTACTAGCATCGAATTTAGATGGAGCAAATCAGATTTCTGTGACTCAAGTCTCCCATCTTGGGTTATTTTTCTTTTCTTTTTTGGTCATGTCTGACTCTTCATGACCCTATTTAGGGTTTTCTTGACATATCCTAGAGTGGTTTGTCATTTCCTTCTCCACTTCATTTTATAGATGAGGAAACTAAGGCAAATAGTGCTAAATGACTTGCCCAGGGTCACAAAAGTAAGTGAGATCAGATTTGAATTCAGTAAGACTTCAGGTCCAGCACTCTATGTACCATGGCACCACCTAACAATCCATCTTGGCCTATACCACCCAAGATTCCCAAAGGGTAGGGAAGGAAGGCAATCTCCCTCTTAGACATTTGGATGAGCCCTATGCCCTACAAGGGAAAGAGGTAAGGTTGATAACTATCCTCAGAGACAGGAAGACCTGGGCTCAAGTTCTGCCTGTAGGTACTTTGGAAAACTCTCCAATACTGTCATTTACAAAGAAGGTTCCAACCTGTATTGGTAGAGGAAATTCCCCTCTGGAAGTTCCTTACACCAATGAAATAAAGGTCTAATAGAAAATAGTGAAAGAACTTGAAAAGGGGAGAATATCTGTTCTTTCCTCAAACCCCAGAGCACCCTACAGGAAACCTTTACTTCACTTCTTGCCCCTCTAGTTATTTGAACAGATAAAGAGAAGGGAAATGAGTGACAGTTTCCTCTCCTCCTGAAGAGAACTTAATATTTTCAGAAAAGCAAAGTGGACGTTGCTCTATTTACCCTTCTCTTTCCCTAAGCCTGAGGAGGAAGTCTGTGAGCAAAGTTGAGGAAGTCTGTGAGCAAAGCCCCTGCACTGCCCCCACTCCCAAGCTTTCAGAGGGCCCAGAGGACTTACCAAAATCCAGAGGCATCAAAGCCCATGCATTGGGGTCCTGTCTCTATTTATAATAGACATTCTCCACCCTGAGAAAGAATTTGTCATTGGTACAAAAGTGTCTCCTGCCACTCAGAAGGAGAAGAATATGACTTTAGGAATAATCTGTATCCAACGTTTGCATGGATTAAAGCAGTCAATGCTAGTTACATTAATGAAATGTATACACGTCAGGACTTGGAAAATGTTTGATAATAATCAGCTATGTGTGAGCTCTCAAGGAGCACTTTTTAGCATATTTCTGACTTTGGAGCAGAAATCAGTAAACAATAGACCACATTTCAATAGTAATAATCTGGAACATTATCTAGGTTCTATTTAGCAAATACACAAAAACACTTTAACTCATAGGGAAATTAATAGTAAGGAGGTCCTGGACTCTCATCAATTAGGGAACCTGATTTCTATTCTTGGCACCAATCAATCAAAGAGCATTTACAAAGCACCTAATGTTTCCCAGGTACTATATTAGTAACCAGGGATATAAGTACCTGCTCTCAAGAACTTACATTCCAACAGATAAGACAACATCTGCTGCTCTTATTGACCCAGACTCTTAAAATCAGAATCTCTTCCTCTAAAGTATCTTTCTCCCTTGTCTTCATATTAAATCAATGATCCAAATGTCTTGATTATTACTTTAAACTCTCTTGAAACTCCATCAGGTTTTTGTTTCTATTAATTTTCATAACAATTTTTGTAATAACAATAAAACCACTAACACCTAATAAAATTAGGTGCTGATTTCAATGTCACAAAATGTTGAAGAGAACTCAAATTATATTCCTTATATCAAGTTACCTTATGACAAAAAATATATATAAGAATAAAAAATTTTTAGGAAACATGACAAAGAGGAAATGAATGAGAAATTGACTAGAGATCTGTCAGTGTTAGAAAACAAATAATGCTTAATGTCAACTGAAAAGGTAAAGGCCTTTATCATTGTATATATCAACTCCAATAATTTATCAGTTAATCTACCTTACCTCAAATCTCTTCCCCCTGTTTTTTAGTTCATAGTCAATTTATAGTTATTTACAGCTCATATATTAATTTGTCAATTAAAATATAATAAAATATTAAAATTAATAAATTATGCAATCTTAAATATAAATACACAAAATTTTAGTTAAATATTGCAATAACGTTTGCAAATAATCTCAGGTTGTTCTCATAGGAACCCTATGAAATAGATGTTATTTTCTTCATTTTACAGATGAGAAAACTGAATCTGAGCAAGGTTAAGTGATTTGATCAGAATCACACAGTTAATAAGTATCTGAGGTCAGATTCAAACAGTATTTACTTAATCCAAGCCTCACACTCTACCTGCTATGCTAGTTTTAGATGCTTTCCACTGTCAACTTAACATTCTCCTTCTTAGAACTCTTCAGTGACTTCTCTTCTGTTTTCTAGAGCAATGGTAGCCATATTTTTGATTGCACAACCCTATTAGTAAAAAAAAAGTTTTCAGCATTCATTCCTAGTATATATTTACTTTAGCATAGATTATACACATATATGATTGCATTAATAAATATGAACATTATAAAACTTATAAAGTAAAAGAAATTAGGATGAAGTAAAGATGAAATCATATTGAATCCTAGAGTTTCCAGGGAGTCAGTGGAATGTAGATCAGACTGGTATGATTATTAGACTTGCAATTTAGAAAAATCACTTTTGCAGCTTGTGAGAAGATGAATTATAGATTGGAAAGACTTGAGGTAAGGAGACTATTTGGAAATCAATGCAAGAGTCCAAGTGAGAGGTAATGATGGCCTAAGCTAGACTGTATGAGTGATAAGAAGGAAAAGAGATATAAAAAGATGAGATCTGGCAATTGATTGGATAAATGGGGTGAGAAAGAATGAGGAAATGAAGATGTTGCTGAAGTTGTGGATCTCAGGAACTAGAAGACTGGTGATCTCATCAATAGAAATATGGAAGATCAGAAGAGGGTTGGGACAGGATGTGGGGAGGAAGGAGATAATGAAATAATATCTTCTTTAGTGCTGTTTATTCTGTGAATTTAAAATGAAATTTCAGGGAAGGAGTTATATGGTCGAATGGAACTCTTACTAGTTATTGCCCCAGAGCACAGAACTTATGCTTGTCAAAGTCAGAAGTTGATCTGGTAGATAGGAAGTGGATATGCTTTTAGAAGAAGGGGAGGAGGGCACCTTTCCCAATGTCATCTATGCAACGGTGTCTCTTGGTACCTGGGGAATAGTTAAACTAAACTACTGTGAGGGGTTTATAACCAGCACCAAAGGATAGAAATTTATTTTCATAACTAAGGAGAGAAGTGTGGGAATGTTGGTTGATAATAGTGGGAAAAGGTGGTATTTGAGCTATATTTCTGACCTCAAAGTATGGGAGATACATCCTTTGGGGTCATTCCATGGTTTCCTGGTCCACCTTCAATGTTCCTTCCTATTATTTTCTTTTTGTATTCCTCTGCAACAGAAGTAGCAAACATATAGTTAATAGGTTGCATCTAGCCCCCAACAATCTCTAGTGTAGTCTGATCTCAGTAAGTATGTTATTTGTAAATATTTTTAAAATAAATAGAAATACAATAAAACATTTGTAATATTAATGTGTGGGTTTTCTCAGTCAATAACTGCCAGCAGGGATTCTTATGTATGATTAATTGCCTTTGTTTCTATTTGAGTTTGACACTACTGTTCTACATAAACCCTTTTCTTCTACTAAACTGGGTTACTTTCTGTTCACTAAATAAATCTTTCACTTTTCTCTCTTCCCCTCCGTACTTTCGACTTTAAAAGTATCCTCCCCAAAACTCTCTCTATCCAAATCCTACTCATCTTTTTTTTCCTATTTAATATTTTATTTTCTCCAGTTACATGTAAAAAGAATTTTAACATTCACTTTTAAAACTTTGAGTTTCAAATACTCTCTTTCTCTCTCCTAATCCCTCCTCCCTCAAATGAGAAGGTCAGCAATTTGATGCAGGTTATATATGTGTAATCAAGTAAACTATTTCTATAATAGCCATGTTGTGAAAGAAAACAGATGAAAATAAAAACTTCAAGAAAAATAAAGTTTATTTTTAAAAAGTATGATTCAATCTGTATTTAGACAACATTGGTTCTTTTGCTGGGGATGAATAGCATTTTTCATCGTAAGTCCTTCAGAGTTGTCTTGGATCATTATATTGCTGAGAATTGCTTGTAAGTCATTCACTGCTGAATATCTTACAATATTGCTTTTATTTTGTATTTAGAACATTTCATTTGGCATTTAAGTCTTTCCAGATTTCTCTAAGAGCATCCTGCTCATCATTCACTATAGTAGAATAATATTCCAACACAATCACATATAATATATATCACATATATCTCATATAACAATTTGTTCAGCCACTTCTCAATTTATGTCTATCCCCTCAATTTCCAATCCCTACCACCAGAAAAGAATTGCTATAAGCATTTTTCTACATATAGCTCCTTTTCCTTTTTGTTTTTATCTATTTTGGGATACAGACATAGTAGTGATATTATCAATGGGTTGGATGGTTCTTGTCCTCCTTTATTGAAGTATCTTAGAGATAAGTTACAATGTGTTTGACTGGCTATTCAGACCGAAATGAGCTTGCAACGTTCTACTACAGACTGGGCACAAATATTCCATGTGAACACTTGGAGTTGGTACTCTAAATGTACACATCTCACATTTCCCTTGAGCTGCTTCAATTCTACTTTGCTCATAGAGTACAGTACCTTCTCTGATGAGGGCACACCATGCTGAGTGACTCTGTGTCAATGTTTCCAATGAACAATCAATTCCAAAGTTCTAAAGACAAATCTTCAAAGTATCTCTGTTTTGCTTCTGATGTGAGTTCTCCATAAAATAGTCTTTCTGGCCAAAAAATGTTTGACATTCTAACAACATGGTCAGCCTATTGGAGTTGCTCTCTCTGTAGTAATGTGTGAAAGCATGGCAATTTAGCTCAAGTATCTGGTATCCTCTCCTTCCAACTGATCTTCAGAATCTTCCTACAAGAATTTAAACAGAAGCAATTCAGTTTCCTAGCATGGGTAGACTGTCCAGATTTCACTGGCATACAACAATGAAGGCAGCACAGTAGTTCTATAAACTTTCATTTTGATAGTCAAATACCTCTTCTCTCCCATACTTTCTTTTGGAGTCTCCCAGATATTGAGCTAGCTCTGGCAATGTATGTGTGTCAACCACATTATCAATGTGTACCTCCCTGGAAAGTATACTGCCATGGTAAGTGAACTTATCTACAGTATTCAAAACTTCTCCAGTTGTTGTAACCAGTGGTTCCACATATGGATGGTGTGTTTTCTTGATGTTGTAGGGCCAAAATTAGCACAGGCAGCAGAGAATAAATTCATACTTTGTTACATCTCACCTTCAGAGGCTTCATATTGAACTATACTGTTTACACAAATACACATAGGGAACAGAAATTGAGGAGGTAAAAAGCTCTAATAGTTGGGGTGAACAGAAAAGGCTTTCCAAAAGTCTCTCTTGAAGGCTTTGGATATGGGAGCCTTGACTTTATCTTCTGAGAATGTTTGATCTTCCTTGTCACCATAGTAACTTTCTTTGTTCAGAATTTTTTTTTCTGTTTGCTCATATTCTTAGCCTATTTGATTTTTAACACTGTTTAAAATTTTTTTACTTTTAGAGACTTGTAAGTTTTCTGTTCTTCCAAGATAATATGATCTAAGAAGAGTTGTTTACTACTTTCCTGACTTGTGGTCTGGGTTCTAGGTGACTACAAATATTCCTTTCTGTCTTGGAATTGTAAGGCTGTTCCCTTGTGACCTGCAAGCTCTGGTGTACTAGTACTCCTCCTTGCCTTGAGAAGGCCACTCAAGGATCAGAGTATGGGCAGAGCAACTGAGTCCTACTTCAGTGCTAGCAAAGAGACCCTGTGATCTACTTCTGACCAGTTGTTCCATCTCCTCACTGTCTGTGGGTTTGGATCCCTGGAAGCAGTTGCTGCCACTGCAGATTCAGTGGCTCCTAAGGTCTGATGCTGGTTTGTTAGGATTGGGGATATGCTGGGCTATACTCCAGTCTCACCCTATTGCAACAGACTTTTCCTGCTGACTTTCTAAATTGTCTTTGGCAATTGTGACTGAGAAGTTGGAAACTGCCACTCTGCCAACTGATTCAGTTGCTCTGAGATCTGTTCCTGGTTTACTAAGACCTGACCTGCCCTGGTCCAGCAGGTCTGTGCTGGACTGTGCTCTTCTCTCACCCTGCAACGAATCTACCCTGCTGACCTTCCAAGTTTGACTTCAGCTAGAAAATCATTTCACTCCATCTTTTTGTGGGTTCTACTGCTTCACTCTAGAATTTATTTGGATCAACTCAACTGTAAGAACAACTGTTTTTCCTCTACAAAACCTTCACTGAGGATTAGCAAACATACTGATCTTTCCTTGCTCCAACTACCAATAGATTTTGAATATTATATAATTAATGTCTTCTTTTACATAGTGCTGTTATTTTTTGCTTCAATTGACTGTGCTGACTGGTTCAGTATCAGCAATTTTCACCTAGTATTTCTGGTATTTGGGGCTCATAAAGCTGCTGATGATAATGATGGTGATATATTTATTTAGTACCATAAATTTGTAAAGTGCTTTACCTACATTATCTTCTCAGCAACTCAGCATCATTATCTTCATTTTACAGATGAGGAAATTGAAGTTCAGAGAGTCTAAATGTTTTACTTATCAGTGTCTTGATAGTAGGGTTTGAAATTGGATTGAAAACCAGGTGTTCCTGACTCCAACTCCCGCTCTCAATCCAGCAATCAGAACAAGTTTTCCTCATTCACATTATATGTGACTTGTAGATTCAAATTCTCCAAGACTACTGTCATGTCCCCAAGTTTACCCTCTAAGTCTTCACTTGTCCAGGAAAACCTTTATGTATAATGCCTTCAACTGTTCTTGTCAGGGCTTGGCTGCTCCACTGTAGAAGCTAACTTATCAATGTTCATCCTAAAGTGTGGTTCTTAGGAGTGAACAAAGTAATCAAAAGTGATGCCATCAGGGCAGAATTAAGTCTAATTCTGCATTAGATATTTTGGCTACTCTATTACTATATTTTGTCATTGACTGATATTTGACTTGTCCTATCATTCTGGCCCACTGCAATCCTTCATTTATTGTTTCCATGTTCCTTTTATTATTTACAGACACTTTGGCGAGTAGTATGCTTCCTTTTCTCATTTCAGGGAATTGCAACTGTTTATTCTCCCCACCCAATTTGGAAAGTCCCTAATCATCCAATTAGAAATTAGATCATCTATTGTTGTATTGTTTCATTTAGTTAATTGGTCTTATTTGATTAAGTATTTTTAAGGTACAAAAAAAGTCTGTCTCCCTCTGTATTCAGGGTCCAGCGCCAAAGGTTAGGAGACATTCTGGTTCCTACTTGTTAAGCAATCAACATGTACTACTTAATAAATGATAGTTTTAGAAGCTTAAATCTTTATTTTTCTCTGGTATTTCATCTTTCACCCACTACAGAATTAGCACCATAGTTCCATTTAACAACATACTGACTTGACCTTTATAAAAGAATATTTATTTCATAGGTATAGCAAGAACAAATATACACAATATTTTCCCTAACACCTTGGGGACAAAAATCCCCTTGATACTACCCAGAGTATCCAGGTATAAGGAAATAGGTTTAAGTTCACAGTTTAGTTCAGTGTCTTCATAACATTAGTTCCACAAATTTAAATCCAAAGTTAGAAGTGCTCATTCCTATTGGACTGAAGTTCTCAGTCCCCGTGATCCTCAGGGTGTCACTGCTGCATTACCTACGATATTTTTGCCTGAATTCCTGAACTTCAGAATCCCCATGGTTCATGTCTCTGGGCTAAATTGGAGACTCTCCTTCCTGCACCTAAAAGACAGAAGAGTGAACTAAAAGGTCAAAGACCCCATTTCTCAGGACTAGATAGACTAAGGGGGAAGCAAGCAGTCTTTCTTACTGCATGGTGTTGGTTGAATCCCTTCACCTCAGGAGCAAATACAACAAAAGTTGCCATTATTATTCTGTCAGGGTTTATGAAGATACTGACTGTTCTAGCTGTCCAGTAATATAATGACTGTTCCCACCCATATGGTAGCATAATACAGAATACAGTCATCTAATCTCTCTAAATTAGTTCCCTGGTATCTTTCATATGGGTGATAGATATCACCTTAGGTGATCTGGCTCACACCAAACCCCTCATTCACTTATATTTTCATTGACTGACTTCCCATTCCTGGAATTTTCTTTTTTCACTTTCACCTCCTGCTTTCTTCATTTCCTAGTTAAAATTTTACTTTCTTAGAGAAGTCTTTCCCAAACTGCTTTAATTCTAGTACCTTTTACTCTATTGATTGTCTTTAATTTGCCCTTTGTATATTATTATTATTATAATATCCATATAGGTGTGGACATGTGGCACAAGTGTAGAGTGGGTGCCTGGTCCTGTGCTGCTCTGCCAGCCTTTATTCCTTTGGACTCCCTGGGGGTGATTCCTCACCCATCTTTCTTCTCCTTTTGCGGAGGTGTGTCTCTTCCCATCTTGCCCCTTAGTGCACCTTCCCCTCCCATTCTCTTTCTTCCCCTTCCCTGCCTCCCCTCCAGCTTCTGATGTCTCTGGAGATAACAGTCAATCCCATGGGGAAGATGAATGGGAAAGAGAAGTGGGTAAGTTCCAGGGGTTCTCGTTGTTGGGGTGGAGTGCAGGGTGGCAGTGAACAGCTGGTGGTTGTTTCTGGGATCCAGAGCCCATCCCAGGAGAGGAGAGGTGGGTATCCCAGTCCATGGTGTCCTTTTTGGGGCTTCCCATTAAGGATAAGAGCGATTGTGGTTCTAAGATTAGGAGGGGAACTCAAGCTCCAAGTGTATACAGAGGCAGCCAGAAGAACCTCACCAGTTTTCTGTCCCAGTCCCTTTATTTTACATTTGAGAAAACTTAGGGGTTGAGTAACCGATCCATGGTGATATGATTCTAGAATTATCCTGTTCTAGTTGGTGGTGTTTAGGTACTGTCTTAAGAGCAGGAGATAGGAGGAAGGGCAAAAGATAGGCTTCCTTCCAGGTCTCACAGTCTAATGGGGAAGCCAGTGTCTATCAGTAAACTTTTACTAAGGATTTACTATGTGGCAGGAGCTTAGCAGATACAAGGAAAGGCAAAAATATCTCTAGCACTGGGACTCAATACATAATATCCAATAGGGCAGAAACTCTAAATTCCTTATACATATTCCATCACCTAACTGGTCATCTTCATTACCAGCTGTCCCCCATATCTAGAACTTTGTCTCTTCATTTGGTCTCCCTGACTTTCTTCAAGTTTCACCTAAATTCTAAACTTCTGCAAGAAGGAATTCATAGTATATAATGTCATGCTTTCCTTCTGAGATTATCTCTAAAGTATTCTGTCTATAGTTTGTTCATCATTGGTTGGATTGTTATTTCCTCAATGAACTATGAGATCCTTGAGACTAGGGACTCTTCTGCCTTTGTATTCTCAGTACTTAGCACAGTTCCTTAATTGTGTTCCTTAACACAGTAGACATATAATAGATACTTGTTGAACACTTGATATCATCTTCATTTACTAACCCCTGTCTACCTAGCAAGCTATTCTTTTGAATCAAAGAATAAAAAAGAAAGAAAAAAAATCAGTTCAGCAAAACTAGCCAGCACATTAACAAACTGACAATAGATGCCATGTTCAACACCTGTAATTCTCCATTTCTTCAAGGAAGGGAGAGGTACATTTTCGCATCTCTTTTCTGGACCCAGTCACAGTCATTTAAATTAAACAATATTCAATTTTGCCTTATAACCCATTTCCAAATATAACTCTCAATCTTGGAGGAATTATAAAAAATGAGCACATTAATATTTTTTTGGTGGAGCTATGAATGGGTCTGACCATTCAGGTAAACAATTTGGAATTGTGTATGTTAAAGAAAAGGCTAAAATGCCCAGATTTTTTTAGTGGCTAAGAACTAGAGACAAAAATAGATGCTCATCAATTGGGGAACAGAAAAATTGTGGCACGTGAATGCAATTGTATATATTCTGTCTGGATAAAGGAGAAGGAGAGTTATATTTGGGAAAAAGTTATATAAAAATAAATGATACTGATGTTTTTTAAAAGTATAGTTTCTGAAGCAAGGAAAGTGATGACTTAATAATTTTCTACTCTGAACTGACTATAGTATTGTATTATAAGAGAGACAACATAATGTAATAAATTCCATTTTAGACCTAGTATCAGAAAATTATTTCAAATTCTACCTCTTATTATCTATGTGATCATGAACAAGTCAGTTAATATCTTTGAACCTCAATTTCCTCAGTTGTAAGATTCAAATTAGTAATATCTATAGTTTCTACTATAGTATATATAGGTACAATGGAGAGAGGGCCTGGCCTAGAGTCAGCAAGACTCATCTTTCTGAATTCAAATCTGGCCTCAGTCACTTTCTAGCTGTGTAACCCTGAGTGAGTTATTTAATTCTATTTGCCTCCACTTCTTCATCTATAAAGTGAACAAGAAAAGGAAATGGTTTATCACTCCAGTATCTTTGACAAGAAACTGCAATTGGGATCACAGAGAATCAGACATGACTGAAAATGACATAATGAATAGCATCTATTTCACCAGGTTTTAAAAATTAGATACTACTTTTCAAATAATTTTAAAACTTTCTGACTGTCAACCTGGTCCATCTTTTCTCCTTAGGAGACCATTGCACATTGCTTACCATGAGAGGGTCATCCTGCTGTACCACAGCATTTGAGAACTGCACAAAGAGGAAAAAAGATAAGAAACAGGAGAGGAGTGGGGGAGGGTGGGAGGCACATGCAGAACTTTTGGAAAATGACCATGAAACCAAAAAACAATTAAAAATCAAAAAGAAAAAAATAATTAATTAAAATTGAAATTAAAATAAAAAAATAGGAGGTCTCTGAGGTGCATGTCAATTTAGAACATATACAGAAGATGACTACTGGGATAATGAGGTGGTAGTTGGGAATGATTAATTTAAAAACTCACTTTATTAAATATCTGTTTTGTGCAAGACATTAAACTAGAACTCAATTCATTCAACAAACTTGGTGGTGTTTGACCTTCAGAAGAAAAAGAGCCAAAATTTGAAGGTTGAGAGATTAGAATTCTTTTGAAGTAAATGAAACTGAACTTTTGTTCTGCTTGATCCTGTAGATCAGAATTGCAGCATTTAATGAGTAGAAATTATATAAAAGAGGATTTCAGCTGAATAGAAAGTTCCCAACAATTCACTGTTCAAAAATAGAATAGGTATTGGTAATGATTTCCCCATCACTGGAGGTACTAAAATGGATGACCACTTGTTGGAGATATTATAGAAATTTTCTGATTTGAGCTCAGATTGGACTAACTATCTCTAAGGTTTCTTCTATTTCTGAGATTCTATGACTATAAACACCAAATAAGCTATGGTAACTATGCCATGTTAGTAGTTGCCGAAGGGATTCATTCTTTCAAAGTCTTTCAAACTTGAACAGGAGACATTCCTAACAGCCTACTTAGGAAACTATTTCTTGAGGAGCAGTCATCACATTTTTGAAAAATTACGGTGGCAGCTGATCCAAAATCTTGGCCTTGAACTCTAGCCAATGTTTTCTTGACTCCAAAGTGTCCTGCCAACACAAAGTAATTGCACAGCTGACAGAACCTCTCTTGTTACTTGTTAGGAATGACCATCATTTACAACCTCTAATGCCAACCGGGGTCTCCCAGTGAATACGCAGCCACTCAGGGTGATTTTTCAGTGAGTCATTTTCTGGCTAACTGGCCATCCAACATCTGCCCCAGAAAATTGCAGAGATCTTGAACTTCAGATAATCAGCATCATGGCTAATGACCTCTATTTTCACTTGAACTGTAACACTAGAAGTTATTCCATCATTCCTTCATTTCCTTCTTGCTCGTCTGAGCATGTAATTTGGTTCCTTTCTGGGTGCCCTTTCAGTTCCCTCATAGATGCTACTGTCTGTGACTCTGTGTCAATAAATAAACAAACCTGTCAATAGAGAGAATTGTAAGAAGAAACACCTCATGCTCAGCATTACCAAAAAGCAGCTCTGACCTCACTGGGAAATAGTCTTAGTTATTTTTTTGGGGAAAAAAATCTTCATTTATCTATATTCTGCTCTATTCCTTTCTCAGCACTACTTCTGAATCTCCAGACTCTTCTACCATGCCTTAACTGCCTTCTCACACTGGACCATCCTTGTGTTTCTATAACCCCCTTCTCCTTTTGATGAGTTTCTCCTAAAACATCTAGTTTGGGGAGGGGTATAAGCTAGCCATCATTAATTCCCCTTCTGACTTTGTTTAGAACCCTGGCCTTTACTATCCACACATACACATAGGGACCTAACTTCCTTTTTGTTGCACTCTGCCCCTTTACAATTCCTTTTTATGTACTTTCTTCTATTAGAATGCCCCTTGTGGGCAGGGATTGTCTTTCTTCATTTGTCTTGAATCTTGAACTTTTAGTACAGTGTTATTTAGTAAATGCTTTTTGATTAAGCTTGGAGTTTCTGAATTTGGAGTCCCCCCACTGCAGATTTTGAATTTAGAGTCCCCTTTCCCCTCAAAGATTCTGAATTTAGCATCCCCTGCACTGCAATTTCTAAAAGATTAAGAAGTGTAAGATATGTGAGATGTTGTCCAATTCCTCTGTGGAAATGGGGTTCGAATGGAAAAGTAGCTTAAAATTGTCACAAATGACATGATTTAATATCACCAAGTTAAATAATTGCAAAGTTTGACTCATTGTTGTGGCTAGGTTGCCAATGTATCCTTTGTTGCCTGCTCACATGGGAAAAATACACCTAGCAGAATGGCCAGCGTAATGTGAATTAGTTATTCTTACTCTCTAGGACCCAGCCCATGCTTAGGATGATCTAAAGTGGTGGTTTCAGTCAGTATGTCCATCTAAGAATGAAACTTCAAATCATTCCACATCATTCCCATCCCATTTACTTCTGTGTACATAAATGCTTTAGGGGATACAGAAAAGTATAAGGCATAGTTCCTATCTTCAAATAGCTTCTATGGAAAAAGTAAGACTTACATAAATAGTAGTAAACATGCCATCTGAGAAAAACAGGATAGGATCTGGACCTGTGGTTTCAGTAAAATAGAGAGTTCCCAGTTGAAGAAACCACCTCAACAAAAGCAGGATGAAGGTTGACTCCTCTACATCTTAGTGTTTCAGAGAGGGTTTGTATCCCTCTTGCCTTGAATCACACAACCAGTCCATGTCAGGGTAGGACTTGAACCTTAGTCTACCTGGTTCTAAGGCCAGCTTCCTAGCCCTTTCTGCACAATGCCTCTCATGAATCAGGAACTTAGAATCTCAGAAAAGATTTCAGAGGCCAGATAGTTCCCATCTGATCAGAAATTGCCTCTAATATCTCTAACAAGAGGCTTTACATCTTTCAGTTGAAGATCTTCACATAAAGGAAAGCCACTGTTCACTGTCCAGTTAATTCTGATTGGCAAGAAGTGTTTCCCTGCATTGAGTCTACTCTGTTCTCTGTGGACTCTACTAATTATTCTTATTACCACTCTCTCAGGCCAAGAACATCAAATTCTTCTTCCACACAAAAGGTTTTTTTGGAGGAAAGGAGGTTGAGTGTCTTGTCTAGGATCACACATTTAGGAAATGACTGAGTCTGTATTTGAATTCATTTTTCTGAGTCCAGGGCCAGTGCTCTATTCAGCTATGCCATCTAAATCCCTATGATAAGCTTTTGAATGGGATAAAGGAAACATATTTGATGTTCAGAGAAGGCAAAGATGACTTCTGGTTGTGATGTTGGTTGAAAGTTTCACAGAAGACTAAGGGAATTAGAAAGAGTCAAGAGGTCCAAATTTTTGTCCAAGATTCACCAGTGACTTACTTGGGTTGAGTTATTTAACTTTTCTAGATCTCAGATTCTTCATCTGTAAAATAAAGGGGTTGGATTACATGTTCTTTTTTTATTGTGGGGTACTATATAGTCTGTAAAGTGCCTTCTAGTTCTAAATTCCTTACAGTATTAATATTCTGTGGTTCTTTAGACTCAGGAGAACAAGGATAAGATGTTAATTGGTGGACAGGAGATATAGGGGAATTCCAAGCAGAGAGAACATCATGGATGGCATTAAAGTGGTTGGGGAGGGGGGGAGGAGTGAGGTTGCATAAAAGAAGAGCAAATCAACCTTATCCAGAAATGTAGTAGGAACAGCTCAAACCAATTTGGTTAGAATTTAGGGTTCAGATAATAGAAAACTAACAATTGTTTTGGGAAGGTAGATTAGGACTAGATTGTAGAAGACTTTGAATGTTATGACAATGAATTGAACAATGGAAAGGCTCACATTGAAAATGAACAGCCCACCAGTCAAGGCAATGAAAACTTTTTATTCCTACTATCTCTAGTGGCTCAGGAATTCTGAACTAAATTGGACTGAGTCGATAAAGTATTCAAATTAAGTTCAGCATTAAGGTGGTTGGGGAGAGGGAAGTGAGATTGCCTAAAGAAGGACAAACCAACTCTAACCAGAAATGGGTTAAACCTAAAATCCTGTTTATGATCAGAGTAGAATCAGGTCTGTGAATGGCCCCCTGCCCTTTCAGCCTCAAAGAGATAAGGAGATTCAGTTCAAAAACAATAAAAAGGAAAATAAAATACAATTTTTAAAAAGAAAGTGCTCTGAATTCTCTGGATAAAAATTTTACATACATATACAAATATAAACATATATATGTATGTGGATATATATATATATATATATATATATATACATATACATACACCCACAAAAATATTGACTGAATTTTTTTAACCCCTTCCTCTCTTTTTGGAAGAAGTTCCAACTCCTTTTCCCCAACCCACATTTCAATCCTATCCATCCCCCTTGACAAGGAGATGGGAGAGAAAGGTAGGCTAGCAACATAGATTATCCTATGGCTAATTTTGACCATATTTAGAACAGAAAGAGTCTGAATGGAAGCTGTCAGCATCCTGAGAAGTTAAAAGTAACCAAAGCTCCCAACGATGCCTTTGTAGATAAAAAAGAAATTGAATCTGAGAAGACAGATTGTTAGATTCCTATAATATAAAGGCTGAATAGAAATAAGTCAGGAGGTAAATACACTAAAGTCATTTTGAAACATGAGAAGAAGTAGTTCAATAAGGCCCCATGGCATGAAATACATAGAATCCCTCAAGTCATACAGCATAGAGTATTATCCATGCAAGCCTTTTTGAAATTTATCATTTAGGAAAATAAAGCCTGAAAGATGAAGTGACTTGTTCAAGGCCACATGGTTAGGAAGTGGTCAGTGCTGAGAGTAAGACTCACGTCCTGTGATTTATGTAGTTCTGGTAAATCTCAAATTTAGCTTAAGGGGCAATAGTGAACAATGTAGATTTAACCTTTCCTCAAAAGTAAGAGGTTCTCAGGATCTATTGGATATCACACTAAGCTAGTGTAGCAAAACTTGTCAAATGAGACAAGTGACTAGATTGTAGACTGGCCACATGTTTAACCTTCCCTCCTCATAATTCTTTCACTTTTCAGAAAGCATACAGAAATGTTCCTCCTTGGGAAAATAGGTTGTGTCAGTATCATGATCTCTTTATTCTATATTTGTTGCTTGTATTCCTGTCCTTTAAAATTCATTTTAATGTCTGGGTCTTTGTCCATCAAGTCTTTGGTCTGACTTTAACTTGCTGTGACTTGTATCACAGAAACAGATTCTTGTTTCTATCTAAATTCCTGGCCTCTAGCTACTTCTCTAAGACCAATCCTCTCCTAATACCCACTTTTATGAGGTATTTTCTACTGTGTAATGCCTAACTTGGCTCTACACCCACTATTCCCTGCTGTCCACAGTTCCAAAGTAAGAAGAGATTATGAAAGCCAAAGTCAAGTAAATTATTAAATAGAAGATGGGATTGCTCTTCATTTGTTTCAACCATATCCAATTCTTTGGGGTTTTCCTGACAAAGATACTGTAGTAGTTTGTTGTTTCCTACTCTAGTTCATGTTACAGATGAGGAAACTGAGATAAAAAGATTAGGTGACTTGTCCAAGGATCACACAACTAGGAAATGTTTGAAGCCAGATTTGAATTCAGGTTCTCCTGTCTTTAGGGCTGGCACTCTATCCACTGCACCAAAATGGAAGGTAGTAAAAAAAAATTTAAAAAAAGATTGCCAATGGGTCAGATTTGATCATGCCACTCTTCTTAAAACTGTTTTATAGCTCCCAATTGCCCACCAAATAAAGTGAAAACTCCTTTGTCTATATTCCTCACCTACCACAATCTAGTATCACCTTACCTTTCTAGCCCTAAATCATATTATTCTTTTTCATGTGAGCTGTATTCCAATCTAACCAGGCTACTTGCCATGTCTTTTCTGTCCCTTATGAAAGATTATGTCTATGACTTTAAGTATATCATCTATTTGCATAGACTGTCCATCTCCCCTTTCTGCCGTTTTGTTCAGTTGATATCCTACCATACTTTAAAGACCCACTGATATGTCACCTCTTTTATGGAGCCTCCCTTGAATTCCCTTTCAGGAATGATCTTTTCCACTCAGAATTCACAAAACACTTCATTTGCACCTCTCTCATGAGCTTATCTTGTCATAAACATTTGTGAGAATGTGTT
The DNA here is from genome assembly GCF_037893015.1 of Macrotis lagotis. Lineage (NCBI taxonomy): Eukaryota > Metazoa > Chordata > Mammalia > Peramelemorphia > Peramelidae > Macrotis > Macrotis lagotis. Next base: position 291,055,190 of record NC_133666.1, read on the forward strand.
CCTTCTTATTCTATCATGGGATCATGGATTGAGAACTGGAAAGTAACTCAAGTCATATAGTCCAAACCTTTCATTAAATAGATGAAAAAATGGAGGACATTTCTTGTTCAAGATCCCACAGATCAAAAGTGGCAGGAGATTTGAATGTAGGTCCTCTGGTTCCAAATTTGGTGCTTTCACTGTATTATACTTCCTTCCTAAATTCCGTCAGGGAAGACCTCTATGTATTTTTGTTTATATTTTCTCTAATGCTTTGCACAGTGTTCTGCACATTAGAGCTGTTTAAGAAATTGTGTGATTTATCAGAGAAAAAAAAACAACTGGATTTTATAGGATGCCCACTAGCCTTTGTCATCACATCTAACTCCAGAAATATTAAATGCAACATTATCTTCATTTGTGTACTAAGTCCTCACTCACACTGTGGGTATGCATCAGGGGAGGCAGGTAGAATGTTGTCTCATCATACCCAATTATTAAATTAAAATATGGAAAAAATATAAGAATGAGTCTTTCTTTATGAAAATGGGTCCATATTCTGTGGTATAGTGAACAGTGTTAAAAAGATCCAGCCATGGATCACATAATTTTACAGATGCAGAAATTGGAGGATGCATTTACCTGGTGTACACACTGTGCAAGTAATAGGGGATGCAAGGAATAGATTTAGCTCTAATAATTTCATTGTTATTGGTAGAAGAATATTTCACATTTTTCATTGAAAATAGTAGTTTTTTGAAGTAAGATATGGTCAACATCTGCCATATATTACATTATGCAATGTTAGGCACATGGGTATTTTGAAAATGTCAGATAACTTAACTAGTTGTATGACTCAGCCTTCAGTGACCAATCAGTTATTTGAGGAGGGTCTAGGTTATTCATCATTAAAATGAGAGGATTGGACTAGATGACCTCTAAGTTGTCTTCCAGCTCCAACACTGTGATCCTATGGTCCTATGACTCCCCAAATCCATAGCAAACAAATGACAAATGCAAGATTTTCCTGATCAGTACAGAACATACTCACAATGTTATTGTTTGGTTTCTATTCAAAATCATCACTCAACTAACATTCACCACCATGTTCCACCTGGTTTTAAGTTTCATTGCCTAAATTTAATATAGTTCTCCTTACAAGCCTTCTGTGGTGTTTTATAATGATGGAAAGACTACTTCATCTTGGCTTCAACTGTTCTTCAGTGAACTAATCATAGGGTCACCCTATGGCACCATTTATATACTTGGACAAGAATATTGGTATAAACATCCTACTCACATACTCAATCTTGATTTCTCCTTAAATCAAAGATGAACTGATATGGCTGGCTTCTTTGGGAGTTCAGAAAGTCCAGGCTGGATACCTTTATGGAATAACTATGGTTGACAAGTCATACTTGTTTCTTGTTCATCAGATTTTATTTCCATCGACGTTCCATTAGGACCCAGTATATTTAGCTTGGCAGCTCAGTGTTCATGTCAGCATGATACCAGCCCCAAAGAGGACAGAGGGGAAATGCCTTTCTATATCTCAAATTGCCTTGTGTACCTCTCTATTGCAGGGCTGTAAAGTAGGAAATCACACTTAGTATGTCTCCCTGTATTTCCTTATTATTCTTTCCTGTCACTTTATGCTCACTTTAACACAGCAAAGCATATGGCAAGGAGAGAAAGTAGGACTCAAAATTAATGAATTAAGTGCTTTGATTTTCCTGTAAGGCAAACTGAAATGCACTGTATAGTCTTTGCAGTACTTGGCTGAGCAAGATCTAATATAACTGTATATTGACACTATCATCAAAATGCACTTACTGAATATAACCAGAAAGATGGTGGATTAATCCCCTTCTGAAAACATCTTCAACCTCAGGAAGGATTCCATGAATTCTAGTTTATTCTATTTTAAAAATTGAATTTTTTAAAAATTCTGAACTTAATAAACTTTAAAGAATATGAGTTTCCTTAGCATATTAGGAAAGAAAACAAATGTTGTACCTGAAGCTATGATTCAAAATTTTACTACTCATTTGTTTACAACTGACTTACTCCCTATTCCATTTTGATGCATTGCTTAAATGATTAATATATCGTTTTCTCATTTTTCTTCTTTTTTATTTCAATTATACTAGTCCTTTCAAACTCATTTACTCAAATTGCCAGAAAAGCAGAACCTTTTGATTAAATATGAGTTGAACAAAACAAATCCCCACATTGACAGAATACAAAAAATTTATGTTGAGTCCCATGCCCTTCAAGAGATGGGTAGCATGCTTTATCATCACTCCTCTGTCAATATGTTTTGGTATAGTTCTTAGTGCTCTCACAAATCTTTCAAAGTTGTTTTTCTTTACAATGTCAGTATTATATATTAGTTGTTTTTCTTGTTCTACTTACTTTTTTGTGTTAGCTCAAATAGGTCTTCCAAGGCTTCTCTGAAACTACCTTTTTTTTTTTAGTTTTTCTCAGCACACAAATATTCAGTTCATATTCCATAATTTATTTAGCCAATGTAGTTCCCTGGCACAACAAAAAAGAAGCTATATTTTTTACTTATGGGACTTTTCCCTCTTTCTTTGATATCTTTGTATTATAGGCATAGTATTGATATGGCTGAACAAAAGTACATATATGTACATGTATGTACAAAGCACATGGTTTATTCTGGGGGGGCATGATTTCAAAATTCTTTCTAGAATGGTTGGAACATTTCACATTAAAAGTAGCCTTTTTCTGTAACCTCTCCCTCCAACAAGCATTGTTTTCCTTGATGAGAATGAAAAAAAAATTCTGAGTTGTTTTTTTTTTTTTTTTGCAAGGCAATGGGGTTAAGTGGCTTGCCCAAGGCTACACAACTAGGTAATTATTATGTGTCTGAGGCCAGATTTGAACTCCGGTACTCCTGACTCCAGGGCAGGTGCTCTATCCATGGAGCCACCTAGCTGCCCTGAATCTGAGTTGTTTTAATCTTCATTTTTATAATTATCAATGAGTTGAATAACTTTTCATGTCTGTTAATAACTTGGATTTCTTCCTTTGAGAACTGATTTATTATATCACTTGATTTTTTTTGCTATTTTTCAATTATGGAATGACTTGTTTTCCTGCATTTTAATTCATTCCTTATATAACTTGGATATGAAACCTTTATCAGTTAAAGTTGCATCAAAATGTTGTTGTTAAACATTTCTAGATTGGAATTACATCCCAAATATAGAGTAATTACAAATAATTCCACAAGATCAGATGAGAGGATTCCATGGGAAAGGTAAAAACTTATTATTTACAGTAAAAAATTTAATTCCTAGATGTTTCTCTCAGTGCCTCCCCCTGCCCAACTTGTACTCACAGGTCACCAGCAGCAAGGTACAAGCAAAACAAAACTTGTGCCTAGAGTAGAGAACTAGTCCCCATTCTCAACCTACAAGGTGCAGCAGATGACTGGAATTCTGTCCAGTGAATCAAATGAAGAAAAGGAGACTGGAAGGAGTTATCAAGCAAGTTGAAAATGGGTTTACTTATGGATCTGCCTCAAACTTCATGAAAAGGGAGGGGCCTAGAAAAATATCAGGTGGCCAGTCCTATTCCTCTAGTTTAGTCAGAGAAAGGAACCCACCACTGACATCATATCTCCCAATACTAGGAGGCTTATTCAGCCCTATGATCCAGAGATGGGGGTTTTTCATCTTGATGAGTGAAAGGATAAAGATCAAAGAGTAGGGGGGAACACAAGGCAAAACAAAACAAAACAAAACTGAAGCTTCAGAGTTCAATGAGGAAATCCAGTGTCCAAGTAGTGTCCAAAACAATAGAGAGGATCTTAAAAATACAAGAAAAAATAACTATAATGTACGGAGAATATTATGTGTTTTGTAAATAAGATGACATAAGACCATAGACCAACTTGATGACACAATTCATGAGTAGGATAGTGATGGTTGCAAGTTTTTGTTCCAAATTCCCTCAAAAGGTGTCATTATTTATTGATATTATCTTCAATGTGTCACTTCATAAAAGACTTCAGCAGCATTAAAAGGAAAAATAGTTACGCCTTTTCTAAAAAAGTCTGAAAAAGGACAGCAAGCTGGCACAATGAATAGAGTACAGGCCCTGGAGTCAGGAGGACCTGAGTTCAAATCCGGCCTCAGACATTTAATAATTACCCAGCTGTGTGGCCTTGAGTAAGTCACTTAACCTCATTGCCCTGCAAAAGTCAGGGGCAAAAAAAAGTCAGAAACGAGTATCAGAAATTAGTTCTGAATTTCTTTTAGAAAAGAGTTACTAGGTACATTAAAACTTTGTTTATGACTCTAAAATGTATTATATTTTCCTGTACTTGTAAATAGGGATAACTAAGTGAATAGAGCACTAGCCCTGGAGTCAGGAGAACAGGAGTTCAAATTCATCCTCAGACACTTGACTCTTACTAGCTGTGGGAGCTTGGGCAAGTCACTTAACCCTAATTGCCTCACATTCAGGGCTGTTTCATCATGCTGATTCATATCTGGCCACTGAAGGAGAAAATAAGGCTGTTGACTTAGCACAGCACCCCCCTCACTCAAATCCAATTCACTTGTTTGTCATGGCATCACCTCCCTGATGTCATGGTCTTTTTTGAGAATGAAGAACAAACAATAACAAAGAGAGCACATTGAAAATTATTGAATCTCTTCTTGAAAACAGGAAATTACAGTACTGTAAAGGCATTGTACTGAACATCATTGGCTATTATGTAGTTCTGTAGATGTAAACAGTGTGAAAAATTGGACAGAATCTGTTACTGACCAGGATGTATCCTGAAAAGTTTTTGTTCTACAAATTTCAGTCAATTCAGGATCATAACTGACTAGGTTTCAGACACTGCTATGGTATAAATCCATCCAGAACAGCTGAGTAGGGGGAAGACCTAATGTGCTACCCCCCATTGGGGTAGCACTTCTATTGCCTTTGCCCATTACCCCATCCACACACCCACCCACCCAGGCTGATGGAATCCATCTGAACTCAAATGATTTGGAGAAGGGGAATTTGATTCTTTGTAGTGGCCTTGCCACTGATTTTTTTTCACTACCTTGTAAGGTACGCCTTTTCGTCCTGTGGACTCTCACTTTTCATCTGATGATGTCTGAGGTTCATGTACACCTTGACATGTCTTCTAGGCATACCCTAATGACTTCTGAGTCTTTCTATCTGCCCTGAAACTTAACTTTATTTTATGTATTCTCTCCTCCAAATAGAGTGTGAGCTCCTTGAGAATAAGGACCATCTAGTTTTTTTTTTTGTTTTGCTTTTTCTGTTTGTAGGTCCAGTGCTTAGCACAAAGTAAGTGCTTCATAAATGCTCCCATTCAAATAGTAATATTATATATTAAGCTCAACCACCTCACTATTGGAAGTCCTTGGTTTAGGGAACATATCACTTTTCTGTTTAAACTTTCAAGAATTGGAGGAAGATCCCTCTCAATCACAGTTGTCCAGGTTTCCGGTTTAGCCTAGATAACTAAACATTTAGGAGATGAAAGACTCTTCCTTGTGACCAGGAATTTTTCAATCCTAAAAGCCAGCCCTCTTCTTTCTAAACCCCAAAACCCAACTGCAACTCAGGAAGTTCTCTCATTTAGGCAAGGCAATTGCTATACCACAAATTCAGCCCTCAGAAGCAGAAACAGAAAGAGGATACCACAGCCCCGTTGTACATGAATTCATTTTATAATAGATATAGTGTCTCATTATAGTACCCTCTAATTTATGCATTACTTTAGGGTATAATCAGGTTGCATTACCAGAACTACAATAGAAATACTTGACTGAAAGTTATTTTTCCTCTCCACTTTTTTTAAAACTCTTATCAATCCAAGATTATCTATGGTCATCCTACTTAGGTTTCCTGATTCTTGCAGTTCAGAATGAACTAAGGCAAGATGTTTATTTATGGGGGGGTGATGAGGAAAAAAGGGAAGGGAGTTAACATTTATTTAAGTGCCTACAATGTGCCTGTATTCTGCTAAGTATTTTATAAATATTATCTCTTCAGATTCATTTGATGTAAGAAGTAGAGTGGATGAACAACTGACCTCAGAGTCAGGAGAACCTGGCTTCAAGTATGGTCCTTGCCACCTACTGGCTGACTGATCCTTGAAAAATCATTTACTTACAGTAAATACATCCAGTATTCCAGGTAACTCTGAGACTGTAGATTAGGTGGTAATCTGCATTATTACAGGAGGGTTACTCTTTTGGAAGACTTCACACAGGCAAAATATGAGGTTTAGACAAAAAAAATTATAGCTGGAGGGAGGGAGAAAAAGGGAGGAAGGAAGAGAGCCAGAGGACACAGACAGAGAGATTCATACATATATATATATATATATATATATATATATATATGCATATATATATATATATATGAACACACAGAGGCACAGATACATACAGAGACACATAGAAAGAGAGAGAGAGAGAGAGAGAAACAAAGACAGAAGCATAAAGAGACACAGAGAAAGACAGACGCTCAGAGAGACACAGAGACAGGCAGAAAGAGACAGAGACAAAGAGAGACAGAGAGACAGAGTCAGAGACAGAAATAGGGAGACAGAGAGAGAGAGACACAGAGACAGAGACAGAGAGAAATACATAGACACAGAGAGACACAGAGACAGACAGACAGAGAGAGAGAGAGAGAGAAACAGAGAGATAGAGAGAGACATAGAGAGAAACACTGACACAGAAAGACAGACAGAACATGGGGAGACAGAGAGAGATAGAGACTCAGAGATACAGAGATACAGAGGGACATAGAGACACACAGAGACACATAATGAAACAGAGAGTCAGAGACACAGAGAATCTCTTAGTTGATGCCATCAGGGAGCTAATGGATGAAAGTAGAGAGCATGCTAATGAAAATTATCTGCAGAATGCTAACAATGGGCGGCTCTTAGAGTCACTAACCCTGCTTAACTTTAAGTTAACTGACCTCTATGAACTCCCAGGATTAAAGCCAGGGTCAAGTCATCTTTAAGTTGTTGACTGGAGTACCAACTTTGGACACTGATCTAGGCAATGGCATCTTCTCTTTCCCAAAAACCCTCCAGATTCTGGCTTTGCCCATTATTCCTTAAAAACAAGCAAGTAAAAAGAAAAAGCAAAAAAAAAAAATGCTACACAGTCAACTTGGGTAGCTGATTCTGTCATTGTCTCCTCCCTCAGTCAGGAACTTATCTTAGATGATACATACATCAGTCAGATTATATACTTAATCCTATCACCAAGATATCTATTCAATTCCATATCAGTTTTACATGAAGACCCATAAGGACATATCATTTCTTTAAATTGAGGCCAATTCCAAAAAATATAATTAGGCTTAAGTTGTGTTTATTCAAAATTCTGAAAAAAGGCCTTCCTATGAGTCAAATGGAAACAAGTATGATTAGGAAATCAAGCAACAAATAAAGTGAGGAATAGAAAAGAGAGATAATAATTAAAAACAACTTTTATAATTTCACATGTCAGTTCCCTTGGGTTGATTAAGCATTGTGAATAATGCTTGCTGTCAAATTAGTCCTGCAATAATAAGAAAAGAATTAAAAGATGAAACACTTTCAAATTCCTAAGCGTATACGAAAACCAGATTGGCTGTGCTGCTTTCACACTTCCACCGTTCCTTAAACCTCCCTCTTCCTTAAACCAGCAACCATTAACTTCCCTTTAAGCTCACACTAAGTGCTATTTAACACAGGGACAGCGAGCCAGATAGGACTGGTTTTTAGTATCAGTGGTGTCTTTGTTGTGGAAAGATGTCAGTTCCCAAATGTTCACTACACTGTGCAGGTCTGTGTACCTCAGGCAGGTTTATAGCTCAAAACCCATTTCCTTGGGGACTTATAGCAACTTGTAAATCCATGAGGAATTTTTCAGCAAAGTTCCATGTCTCAGTTTATTCACGGATTAGTCTTGTAAGAGTAGATTCATTCTGAGGCTCTAATGTACAACATTTTTTTCCCTGCAAAGAACACTTGCTTCTCTTTTTCCACACTTCAGTTTGTGATCGTTTGAGAATTTACATCCTAAGTTCTATCCCCCAATGACAGCAGAATCTTAGAGAACACTCCCTGTGGCTCCTCTCAGGGTCCAATTCCTTTGAAAGCCTTTCTTTATGCAGTCTGAGAAGATGGAGACCTTACCATCCCCCTCCCACATCCCAAAGCAACAATTTCACCAAAGTTTGTAGCTTGGGAGGATTTCTAAGAACTCTGACTCTGCTTGTCCTAGAAATCTGAAGTGAAGACAGAAACTTTTCTGCTAGTTCAGGCTACTGCCGTGATAAGGGATGTAGACTAAAAAGAGGATTTCTATCTAAAATAATTCAAAGTTGTGCTGAAGAGTTGTTCTTTTTTCCTTCCTAGGGACATGCTTCTCCCCAAGGCTTGTTTCTGAGACCACCTCCCAACAAGAGACCTTTTCTTATTCCCTGAGCTGTCATGGTACTGTCTTATTCCCTCCACCTCACTCTCCAAAAAAGTATTTTGTATTTATTTATCTTTGTACATGCTAATTCCTTCCAGTAAAATGTAAGTTCTTTGACAACAGCCACTGTTTTATTTGTGTCTGTATCCCCATGTCTAGAATGGTAGCTGGCAAGTATTAGGCACTTAATAAATGTTTATGAAATGTGGCAAACTTTTTAAAAAGACTGTTAGATGTATTCAGAATGAGGTTCATTCATTTAAAAGCTATATAACCCTGGGCAAGTCACTTAAATGCTGTCTACCTCCCTTTCTTCATCTGTAAAATAGGCAGAATAATAATGCCTATCAACCTGCATTGCCGCTAGAATAAAATGTATTAATATTTGTAAAGTACTTTGCAAACCTAAAAACACTATATAAATGCTATTTTATTATTATAAATTTCCTATTTGACCAAAAATGTGGACTTCAGGCTTCATCAGTTGGTTTGACTTTTCTCATTGCAGGTATTATCCTCTGGTCCTGGTAGTTTTCAAAGAATCATAGAATCTCTATATCAACATAGTCAAATCTCCACCTGAAAAAGCATCACTTTATCCAATCAATGATCATCTAGTCTTTGCTTGAAGAGCTCAAGTATGGCTATTCATTTTTCTAGGCTCAGTGACTGTTGTCACTCAAAGCATCATTTTAAGCTCTAGAATTAAGCCATTTTTGTTCCCAGTGGCTTCCAATCTCATCCCTTTGGACTGAACTTCAGTTCAAATTTGTTTCAAAGGGGTTCCTCTTTATTGGCTATAAAATGTAGAATGTCAAATTTGAAAGAGACTTTTGACACCCTCCAGCCCAAACCTCTTCATCAACAGTTGAGGAAATTGAGGCCTAGAGAAATTATTTTGCTACCTAATTTCATAGCCAGGACTAGAAACTCAGTTTCCTAATTGTTGGTCTAGTCCTCTCTCTCCTACAGTCAATTAAATAGACAGGACAGTGCTAAGGTACTCTTATCCCTTCTGCCAGTGATGCTGCACAAATTGGTGTAGTATAAGTAAGATGATATTTGTGTAAAACAATAATAATGCTTATTTCCTTCTCTTTCTATTCCACTAAAACAAGAGGGAGTCAGAAGAGCTTAATTTAAATGTCAATGTTATTACTTCTTATGATGCATATGACCTTGGGCAAGTTATTTAACCAATCTGAGTCTTAGTTTTCTCATTTATGAAATGATGGATTGAAGTGGATCATTTCTAAGCTCCTTTTTAGTTTAAAATCTTAAGATTTTAAGTTGCTTAATCTAGTTGTCCTAAGGATAAATACCCACTCAGGTAGTATTGATAAGGGAGAGGAGAGGTATGAAGCAGGGGAGCTGCTGAACCCCTGAATTTCTTATTCAAATGGGTAAAAGGTATTTAATACATTTTTGTTGGGTGTACATGTATATTTGGTGTGTGTATATGTGTGTTTGTGTGTGTGAGAGAGAGAGACATTTTTCCTCATATACATACACTTCTCCCCCTTCTTGTTTCCCATCCTACTCTCTGAAACCAGATCCCCCCTTTGTATATATTATACATTTTATAATAATATTGTATGTACTACATATTTTAAAACTTATTTGTTATTTTTGAAATGGAAACAAAAGTAACTAAATTAAATCACAGATTTGTTATCTAGTATTAACAATGAATTTTGATCAGCACTGAAATGAATAATTTTTTTTTCTTTTTACTAATAAATTTAGTTACCTGGGGCAAAGTAAAACACATACACACACACTCACACACAGATCTGGACCAGACCTTATTTCCTATCTCATTTATAGACCTGCTTTTGCTTTGTACTTATATTTTATCTGCTTTTACTTGTGAAGATGGAGTGAAAATTTCCGGCACAAGGAATATGCCAACATCCATAGTCATTATTTATTATAGAGTCTATGGGAGTGTTGCCTGTCTATCCTCTTTGACACAGGGGGAGGTGAGCCACACAGTATCCATGACTCATTCTTCCCCACCCCAATTCACTCATCTGGTTGGGACCATTCCTAGATGGTGAGGAGATGATTGGAATAGCTGCTGCCACTGGGAAGAGTTCATAGCTCCTTTGAAGTAAATACAGACTTTCTCTTCTACAGAGAAACCCAGAAACATAGCATAGCCCTCAAGAGCACTGTGGTATAAACTTAGTGCCTTCTGGCAATTACCAATTAAAAAAATGTCCATGGGACAGCTCTGATCAAAGACCATGCAACAGTTACAGCTTCCAGCAAAAGCCAGATATTAGAAGCCTTCTATCATTTCTATCCATACAGAAATCAATCATCACAAACTATTTAGAAATCTAGTTATAACCAAGGTCAACCAACATTATTGTTTATTATCTCATCAATTCAACTCCATTCTATGTGTTTTGTGTCCAAATGCGGATGCTTTGCATGTATCCACACTAACTGGCTCACATCTAGGTTTCTCCAAAGTGGGAAGGAAAAGATACTTCATGTGAAACCTGAAGCACATTTAAGACAAGTAAATTATTCCTTCACACAAAAGTGACATTAAAGACAGGATACTCACCAGTATTTTTAGTAGAAGAAATTAAACATTATTCAGTAATGTAACATAACTGTTATTATAATCCATTAAGGTGTTTATAATTTGCCTCATTAGACTACAAAGCAGTTTTCAGTACTACTAATTAAGTATTCTATAGTTAACTTTGGTTAATAATATCCTTATCACTCTGTTAATAAAATTGCCAGACTTAAACCAGTTCTCCTTTTGTTTGTGCCCATCCTATCTGAGAGAATTGTAGTAGTTACCAGGGGCTAACTCTTTTATTCTACTACCTTCCCCTTCTTTCCTCCCCATTCAATTGTAGCATGTGATGAGATCTTCTGACCTCTCACATGCTTAGGTAAACAGCACAGAAGGAACTTTCAAAACATCTTTTAAAGGCATTTTTTATTGAAGAGATAATCATCCTTAGACATTGATTAAGACTTGTCATCCAAGACCATAAGATGCCAAAGTCTGATTGATGTCCTTGGATGCAGTCATTTAGGGGTGGGGAAGCAAGTCCACCTTGATAGCTTTCTTTGTGAACTCTATTATCATTATTATTATTATTTTTTTTATTATTATTAACAAAATGATAAACTCAATTGTTTCTATAGACTATAGGAATCTAAGAACAGTTAGTACCCTCTAAATTTTTGTACCTATGGCAAAACCCCAGTTATCTCTTCCTAGGCATGGATCCAGGTAAGGACCATGAAGTAGCAAACATAATGCTTTAAAATCATGATCCTGTAGAGGTTCCATGCCTGGTACATAAGATCCCTAAGTATTCAAAGAATCAATCCATTTAATAAATTTATATTCAAATATCACTAAGTAGAATCAGTTCTCAATGTAGTTTTTTTAAAGCAATTCAGGAAAATAAAAGCAAATAAAAAGCAAAAAAGTTTCCTAGGTTTCCAGAGTTCCCTGCCAAAGTTCTAAAATGGTTGATATTGTTTTTGCCCAAAGAGCTCACAGCCAGATCCCAGATCAATTCACCTATATGTAAAGTTAAGTCAAATTATCCCAGATCTACACTATTGTTTTTCTATAGATTTTGGACTAGTGTTATGGAAGTGGGGGGATGAAATAGTGGGATGATCAATGGGGAAGGGGGAGAAAGTGGGGTGGGAAGGAGAGAAGGGGGAAGGGAGAAGGGGTTAATTTTCTACTCACCAGTTCCTCCCTATCCTGGATCACATCAAATGCACAACTTTACCTAGCAATGCATGGTTTTGCTCAGATGCTAGCAACTTATAGGAATGCGAACCAAATTGTATCCCAATTGGATCCAAGTTTCATTGGAAATAGTTTATGAAATGGAGAAGTATGTTTGAAGAAGCAGCTGAAGAAAATTCAATAAAAGCTGTGACTTATAAACAAAGTATAATAAGTTGGCATCTTCCATGAATACCTTTGAGGATATTCTCCCCTGAAGCCACCTCTTTGGAATGTGAAATTGAATTTCAAGTTTCATATTTCCCAAGTTAATATATGAATCTATCTTGTTCTGGAAACTGCTTATAGATGTTTTATCTTCTTTAGTTCTTTATATCTAGCTTTTGGTTGTTCTCCAGTCATTTCAGTCATTTCCAACTCTTTGTGACTCCGTTTGGGGTTTTCTTGGCAAAGATGCTTTCCTACCATTTCCTTCTCCAGCTCATTTTACAGATGAGGAAAACAAAGAAAACAGGGTTAAGTTGTCTTGCTCAAAGTTATATAGCTAGTAAATATCTGAGGCCAGATTTGAACTCAGGAAAATGAGACATCCTGGCTCTATGTTCAGCACTCTATCTGATGTACCACATAGCTTTCCTATGTATTGAGTATAATACACATTATATATATAAAAGATATATAAATATATATAGCTCTCTGCATAAGAGAAACTAGGGAGAGGAGATTTATTTCAAATACATAGTAAAACTTCATTCATTTGGATGTTACTGTTTCAAATTTGGGGATGACTCAGATCCAAAAGGTGTTAGCATGTATAAAATTTACCTTTTCTCAATAACTATTTCTTTGGCAATAGTATAAGTTTATAGCATAAAGAAGAATCTAGTAGTAGTAGATGGGTTCTAGTGTTGATATTTTAAAAGCATATAAGATTTTTAAAAGCTAATATGCTAATTAAAGTCATTTTTATATGCTCATTAAAACAGATCCTGGAAGGACATTTCCTAGGCAATATTTTATTAATCTGGTTCTAATTACTATTGTTTCTCCTTCATTTCCAAAGAAGACCAGTGACATCATGGGTTTAATTGTAATTAAGATAGAGCTACATAAAGTCATCAACTTCACTGTCTCTTTCCAAATCACTTAAGTCCAGTGGCAGTACAAAAGTCAGAATGAGTGGTGATGGCCCAGGATGCAGTGGATGACCTTGGCATCTTCAATGTCTGACATGTTCCACAACTCCTGCTTCAGTCACCTTCATGAGAACAAATTGTTCTCATCATCTGTTCTGCTAGGGGATGTCTTCACATTCTTGGGGTAGACATCCCCCCAAAGTCACTGATAGGTTTGTGACCTGCCAGTTACTCTCAGCCTTGTCTAACCCACATAAGTTGGGAGTCATAGGTCCTAGAGATGGAATGGACTCAGAGTCAATATGATCCAAATCCCTCCTTTTACAGAGGAGGAAACTGAGACCAGGGAAATCTCAGTGGTCCAGGGTCACACATTAGAGATGAGATTTGAATCCAAGTCCTCTAACTCCTCACTCTCTGGACTTTTCTATCTGCCTATCTTCCAGCAACCTTATCATCATGGAGATGGCTTTGCCTTGTGGCCCTCTCTTCCAATTGCTGAGAACTTGACCCAGATATCCATTTTATGAGGTGCCCAGACTATATTTGTTTCATTTATGGGTCTGACTCTTTACTCTTCAGATTTCTTCACCTCCTCAACAGAAGCCTTTGTCTTCTTCCCCTCCCTCCCTCAAAAACCTCTTTATCTGCTTTCTAGCTCCTTTCTATGTAGAAGATCTAGGTGGCTTATGGAACAGTACATTACAATGCTATACTTGGAGTTAGGAAAACCTGGGTTCAAATCCACCTCAAATATTTACTAGCTGTGTGACTCTCAGCAAATCACTTAACCTCTTTCTTCATATTGAAAATGGTAGCAGTAATAATTGCATCTACCTCTCAGAATTATTGTGAGGACCAAATTAGATAACATGTAAAGTGTTTTACAAACACTGAACAAAAATGTGTGTTCTCTTCCTCCATTAGAATGTAAACTTCTTGGGTCTAGGGAGTGACAGTTTTTGGCTTATATTTGTTTCTCCTTCTATATTATCTGATACACAGGAAATACTTAATCAATCCTCTATCTGTCTATCCAAAGCCAGGACTCTTTCCCATGAACCACACCAATTTATTATTATTCTTCACTTATAAGCAACTGCCACTACCTCTCCCCCCTAGTATACTCTCCCTGGAAATCCCTAGAGGATATCACCTCCTAGCTATAGAAATGCCCCTTTCCTTCTCACTAACATGGACTCCAGAACTATCTCCTTTCAGTCATTTCTGCTTATTAGAGGGTCTCCCTCTTCCTTTTTCTTCTAACCACTCTTACTATTGTGGTGTATCTCTTGCCTGCAGAAGGTCCAGACATCTTTTCTCAGGTTTCTAGGATCCTGGGAGATCCCCTCTCACTGCTAGAGCAGCCAGTTCAATAAGTAAACTCTTAATTCTTCTATGAAATACTGGTTTGGATCTTGGAATGAGTTTGTTCATAAAAATAATGTTAGAGATAGATAAACCATTCATTAAGCCTTTATTATAACTCCAGTAGTGTCTTAAAACCTGGGAATATTAATACAAGCAAGCAAAATAGTACCTGACCTTAAAAACATATAATAATCATAGTTAACATTTGTAAAGCATTTAGTTTGTGCTAAGCATTGTGCTTTACAATTTATCATCTCATTTGATCCTCACATCACTTCTGAGAAGTAAGTATTATTATTATTATCTTCCCAGATTAGAAAACTGAGACAAAAGGAAGTTAAGTGATTTGCTCAGTCATTCAGTTACTCGGTGTCTATGGTAGGATTTTAACTCAGGATTTCCTGATTCCAAATGCCTTTTTTTAGAAACTATAACACCTACCTGCACACATTAAAAATACTTCCTTATTCTTTACCCAGGACTTATACAAATAGCTGGTATTGAAAGTTTTTTTGTTTTCCTAACGGGAATGATGTCATCAAACCTTGGCATTAGAAACAATGAAAATGGTTTTAAGGATAAATTGAAGAGGGGAAGAGATATATCTGGGAGAACAGGTAAGAATCTATTATAGTAGTTTAAATCTAAGCTAGAGATATTGTTAGGACCTGAGCTACATTGGTAGGACTTTCAATGGAAAGTAAGCTACAGATATGAGATATTTTAGGAAGTGGAATTTACAGACCTTGATAAGATTCATTAGTTGGCCTATCCAGGTATCTATCTCCAATAAAATGTCAGCACATCTTAAGGCAGTGATAACTTTTGTTTTTGTCATCATACCCCTCATGACTAGCTTAGTGCTTTGCAAATGACAGACAATTAAGAAATGCCAATTGAATGAATGAATAAATAATTGGATGGGGAGATGAGAAAAAAAGGAAAAGTCAAGGATAACCCTTGAGTTTCAAACTCAAGTGATGGGGGAGCTGTTGGCATTAATAGTATAAAGACGAAGTGAGAAGGAAGAATATATTTTGAAGGTAAGCTGTGACTCCACTTTTAGACATGAGTATAAATTGTTAGTGCAGCATCTAAGTAAAGATTTACAATTAGAGGTTCATTTTTCACTTATCACATTCTGTCTTATATTCTAGTAATTTTTGCATTTGCCTTTCCTCAGTTAGTAATGTCTTTGAGGATAGGTCTGTCATTTCTCATTTCTGTAATCCTAGTGTCCATCAAAATGTTTAATAAATATTTATCAAATTGCATTAAAATAATCTAACTCAGAATCAAGAAATTTGGTTCCATTTTGTCCTTTTCCTACTGGGTTTGTGTAAAGATTGACAGACCATCACAGTGACATGCCTTCTTTTTTGTAGGGTTCCTTTTAGCTTCCACTTTCAGATGCTTACTTCCTTAACAGAAGAAAATATGATTATTGATCCATGAATTCTCAGAGGTCTGGGTTCCATGCCAAGAGAAGAACTTATCAGGAGGCTATTTTGGACAACATGTGCTACCACTGTCTTCCTTAGCTTCAGACAAAACTCCTCTGGGTTCAAGCCAGGAAAGAGAATTCTTAAAGCATAGCTAGTGGCATTCTAGGAGAAGGGGGTGGACCTTGTGGATTTTCTCACACTGGCATGAACTTTTCTTTTACTTTCTATACTGAGAATTATTGCCCCTCTTGAAGTTTGTATGTGTGTGTGTGTGTGTGTGTGTGTGTGTGTGTGTGTATGTTTGCTTGTGTGTGTGTGTGTTAGAGGGATAGCTGAAGAAACTGGCTAGCATTGTTCTCCTACTGTTTAATGCCAACCTCATCCTCTGAAAACTGCTCTTGATTTACTTTTAATACTATTTCTTGGGGTTTTCCTTTTTATGTTAATTTTTTTATAATTAAAAAAAATCTACCATTCCCTGGGACTTAATTTGGCTTAGAGCCTCAATTCTTATTTTTTTTCCTTAAAGAATAAAGTAAAATAGGTGAAACCAGCCAGACCAAGCTATCCATCTTACAGGGAATTGGGTCTGCCATTGGTGAGTAGTCACTTGGGAGGAAATTGCTCACCCATGTGAAGTGAATGAACTCTTTCAGGGCTCTGGCCTTCCACACAGGGCAATAGAAGCAAGTCGTTGCCAAGTAGCATCCTCAGTGCCTGGCTCAGGCAGGGATTCACTGTTTAGAGTTCAGATCCAGAAAGCAGCTTATTTCTCCTGGCCCTGGAGATAAGTATCTGTTTGTTCTCCATCTTCCTGGTTTCTCAGCATTGGGTTGTCCTCTTAAAACTAATTATGTCTAGAGGTAAAGGGAGCTATCATCTTCTTAAACAGGGGTTCTGGTTGCCTAAGGATATAGACACTTTTGTTTGTTCATCCAAAAAAGATGGAAGCTTGCTGTCTTGCCACATCAAATTCAAAGTGGCTGAATCCTCTTTTGCTTTGGTATAATTAATTAGGGCTGAACTATTTATAAATGAGTGTGAGTTTTTCTGGCAGATCCTCTATAATTGTTCCAAAGCATACTCCCTCCTTTCTCTGACATGTTCCAAGCCATAATATGGAGAGTTTAAGTTGAGTAGTTTCACTTCCAAATCAACAAAATGGAAGATTTTTTTCTCATTGATCAGATACTAGAAAGATTAATAAGTTGATAAGGGAGTGGAATTCCTGTGTTTACTGGGTACCTATTTAATTGAAAGAACATCTAACTGCTTGTCTTCCTGTTTAGAAAAGACTGTCTTTTGATTAGCATGCCAAAAGTAAAATTCACTTATTTAATGCTGGGTTCTGACATCATCTAGGCACCCTTGAATCAGGAAGACTCATCCTAGCTCTGTGACCCTGGGCAAGTCCTCTAACCCTCTTTGCCTCTGTTTCCTCACCTGTGAAAGGAGCTGGAGAAGGACACGGTAAAGTGCTCCAGTATCTTTGTCAAGAAAAACCTAAATATAGTCACAAATGGTCATGAACAACAATAAAATTCTTACTTCACAAGATTATTGGGTGATGAATCTAGACCAGGAGTAATGATCTACTTTCTGCATCTAAATTTTGAGCAGTGAATCCATGTCTGAGGCAGGCACTGTGAGGAAAGGAACCTTAGAGACTACAGGTTCCAAACTCCTCATTTTACTAATAAAATACTAGATTCTGTTTCTGAGGAAATGAAGTAATGATTTATCCAAGGTCACACAAGTGGTAGGTGTCAGTGGGGAAATTTGAGCCCAGGTTCTCTGATTCTAGAACTAGGATTCCCTTTCATTTTGCTGTGCTGCCTCATTTTATATAAAACTCATTTGGACTAGAAAGCTCCTTGGACTCCATTGGATTAATCTGACACTATACATGTGTCAGGATTTAGGTATCTTTTTCAGTGTTTAACTACATGATGTTAACAAGAGAGCTCACTAGGTCTCAGTGACAATCATGAGACAAATTCCTTGTATATTCTTGCTACTGTATTAGCATGAAAAGTTTATGACATGGTATAAAAATCTGAATTTGTTCTGACCTTTTGGTAATCACTCAGAATGAATATGCATAGAAGAGAAAGCATTGGACTTGGAGTCAGGATGACTTGGGGTCAAATCCCACTTTGTCACTTATTGGTTGTATTGATCTTTGCAAATCAATTAACCTCTCTGTTCCTCAGGTTACTCATCTGTAAAATAAGAGATTTGGGTTTCTAGGAATCAATATAATTTCCCTGTCAGGAGATGTCATATCCTTTTTAGAGGAGGCTTCCAAAACAGTGAAAAATATCTAATCCTTCTGTACTGTCTTCCTTTAGTCCAGTGGGCAATTAATAAGGCAATTAAAAAACAAATGAATTCTACACAGCCTCTGAATCCCAAGGCCAGCAATCAATTAGTAGTTTACCAAGTCTCCCAAAACACAACAAATCCCACTCCCTCAGGCCAACTATGAACCCAATCTGATTTTCTGTTTTCTGGTCTAGTACTTAGAATCAGCCAGTTAACAAATATTATTAAGTGCCTGCTTACTTTCAAGTTCTGCAGTTAAATGCTGTGTGCTAAAAATACAAACACAAAGGATGAAATAATTCCTACTCCCAAGGAGCTTACATTCTAATATAGTAAAAGTACATTAAAATATTATAGATGCAACTCTATACTAAGTAGTTAAATACAAGATAGTTTGGGAGAGGGAGCATTTGGGAGTATCAGGATGAGTTTCCTGTTGAATGTAGTGCTTGAGTTGCATCTTGAAAGAAGATGATTTTGTGAGGTGAAGGTAAGGTGGGAACATACTAGGCATTGGGGATGATCAGTGTAAAGGTGTGGACAATCATGGATGGAATGTCATGTGTGAGGAATGGAGAGGTCATTTTTGAGTAGATCAAAAGTTAAGGAGGGAAAGGGGAATGTTCATTGAGTCTGGAAAGGTTAGAGGCTAGCTATTTTCTGGTAAGCATTTAGCAACCAGCTCTTGGGGGGGGGTGAATTATATCAGATACAACTTTAAATTTAATTTACACTATTTCTTTGAGGTTCCCACTTAAAGCTAATGCTATCTAGAGCTCCATAAATAGGGGTGCTGACTACTTAAAAACACCCTTTTGTTTGTTTGTTTGTCCAAAGGAAAATGGAACCTTGTTGTCTTGTCATATCAAATTCAAAATGACTGAAGTCATGTCTACTTGTGGATAATTAATCAGGGCTGAGCTATATATAAATATGTATTAGCTTCCATCATGTTTTTTAAGTCTAGGCAATCAAGAAAACAATAAATCAAGTCTTAATTTGTAGTATCTGCTGATTTCTATGATGTAAATGATCACACTGAAAAAAAAACCCATCAACTCCCAAGGGCTTCAATTGGCTCCAGAGTTGTGGAATCAAGTTTTGCAGGACTTTAAAAAGCTAAACAGAGGAAGTTATATTTGATATAAGGGGATAAGAGTCATTGGAATTAATTGATTAGGAAGTCACATAGTCAGCTCTGCATTTTAGAAAAATACCTTTGGCTTAAGTGTGAAGAATGGACTTAAACAGGAAGTGATTTGAAACAGGAATATCCATTAGGAAACTATTACAATAATCTTTGGCTTTTCCAGTTGCACTCATCTTGGAACTCTTTGGCTTCTTCATCATAACTCCACCAAAGTACCTTCCTCCTTCCTCCTTTTTAACTTTCTTCTGTGTACTGTCTGTCTCCATTAGATTATAAACTTTTAGGGAGTAGGAAGTGTCTTTCTACTTTATGCATCCTGAGCTTAGCACAATTGTGCCTAATGAAAAATAATAAATAATTGATACATTTTGATTGATTGGTTGAATGACAATTTTAGGCAAGAGGTAATTAAGACCTAAGGAAAGTGGTGATTGATGAAAATAAAGAGTGAAGATCAGATGTAAGAAATGTCATGAAGGAAAAAAACAAGATGTTTGGTTGGTTATGTGGTGTGAGGGATAGTGTAGATCAGTCTACTTGCCCTTTAAAGATACATTTCTCTTTGTGCCACATAAAGTTTCTCCTTCATGCAACAAATGTACAGCACAAGACCTTTTACCAAAACGTTGCATTCTAAAATGTAATAAAGGTAGGTTTTCTTGAACAATGCCTTTTCTGAAAAGACCCAAAGGGAACATCAAATCTTTGTATTTGGGGTATAACTGAAGAATCTGAATTGTCAAAATAACACACAAGAGAAAAAGTTGTCTATAAGATTAGTGGGGCAAGATACCCTGGAGAACTATTGCTTTAGTTATGGTATGGAAGACATGGAGATACCTGCCTTCATATAGTGTATATAGTATATATAGTATATATAGTATATATAGTATATATGGTATATATAGTATATATAGTATATATGGTATATATAGTATATATAGTATATATGGTATATATAGTATATATAGTATATATGGTATATATAGTATATATAGTATATATAGTATATAGTATCATATGGACAAGCCAGGAATTAATTGTTCAAAGAGGATGAACATTTCTAGAGAGTTCAATTTTGGCAACACCAACTTGAGATTTTTATCAATTTTAGCACTTTCTGGCACATAATACAGCATGGATGTTATTTATTATGATAACAATTTGGTTGCATGACATAGGCAAATCACTTTTTTGGGAGGGAAATAGTAAAATTTTAAAATGTTCAGTGTTCCTAGATCATTCTCTGAGACTATAAGTTATAGGGCAAGTGCTGACTTGCATTGGTAGAAGGAATTTTCTCATCTGAGAGCTCCCTTTGTCAATTAAATCTTTGGTCCAGAACTTATCCCAAATTCTAATAATACCTTTAAAACCCAGATGTTCTTAAAAACTTGAAGCATATTCTCAAACTTAGGAACTTATGGTAATAATCTTCACTGCTTAGCATGGTGCTAGAGCCCTCTTGTTGTCTTCAACTGGACTATAACTTATATTCTTAAAGACCTGGGGTGGGGGGGAGTGACTTGCTCAGGGTCACAGACCTTCTTTGTGTCAGAGGCATGATTTGAAGTTCTATTTTCCTGAGTTCAAGACTGAATCTCATTTCCATATGTCAAGCTTCATCCATTGGGCCAGTAGATAGCAGAAGCCAAAATTTGTCCTTGCTAAGGAAGGTCTGATTATTTTCTTGAAGATAACAAAAAGTTCTGGTGTTTATGTTTGTTTGTTTAAACATTTCTGTTGGAATCACAGAATTTTAAGAGTTAGAATCTCAGGAGTCATCTGGCCAAATGCCTTCTTGAAAAAGAATTCCAAAAATGACAGTTGATCACTAATCATCCAACTTTTACTTGAAGACCTCCAGGGACATTGGGAAGAATATACAAACCAATCAATAATCATTTATTAGTTTCCTATTATGTGCTGGACTCTGGCTCCAAAAGAAGTTCATTTCACTTTTGACAATTCTGATTATTAGAAAAGTTTTTCCTGATGCCCAGCCCAAATTGTACTCTTTTTTACTCATTGCTCCTGGTTCTGTATTCTTGGTTAAAGAGTACACATTCAATTCCTCTTCCGTACATTTGTCCTTCCAAAACTTGAAGAAAGCTATCATATTTCTCTTGGAGGTGAGGAGAACTCAAGGGCATGTTAAGAGAAGACTGGCCAAATAAGTCCCTGTACTTTATCAAAATTTCATACTATTAATCCCTCAACAATTCAAATTCAGTTACTAAGCCTGCTTAGACATAGTGCATAGGGGGAAATACATCTGGAAAAATAAAAACTCTTCAATTAAGAGCTAAAATCAGACCTGCTGATAAGAATTGGAGGCTGGAGTTGAGTGTTTTTGCCTGTAGGTAAATTATCATCTAAACAGCATCAAGATAAAGATACAGATTTTTATAATAATTCTTCAAAGATCAGTATGACATGACAACAGTATGGATAAATGAATATTACTTTTGGCTGAGAAGTCTTTGCTTTTTCCTATGTTCACAATACTTGGATGAACAAGAGGGAGGTGAAGGTTCCCCTTCTTTGTGAACTTCAGATTAAGAGTCCCTGAATTAGAGCTTTCCAAAAGCAGAATGTGCAGGGGATAGGAGTGAGGAAAAAAATCATAATCATTCCTTCTTAGCCTCCCTACCCCCATACACTGAATGTTTTCAAGCAGAGTCTGGAATACCACTTGTCAGAGACATGTGGACAAGATTTTCAACAGGTGTATGTTCCACTAGAAAGTTCCTGGGTCTCTTCTGATTCTTTGCATAATTATGTTGAATTAAATTGAACTTTATACTGTTGCTTTCAAAGTTGTAATCTGCATATGATATAAGATGTGATTTCATTAGCTGAAGTTTAATGCCAATTTATAATAATTCCATATATGAGTACTTCTTTTTTCTTAACTGATATAATGGCCTAATTGTCCATTCCCATGGGTCTGCTCCAGTTTGGCTGTACAGTGTGCTCCTTCTTTTTAATTCTGTACCTCAAATCCTCTCAACTTCAATTCCCATTCTCTTTTCCTTTGGTAGGTCTTCTTGCCAACTCTAATCCTTCTATTCCTGTCTTTGTTCCTTAATCCTCCTGCCTCTGAAGAGCTCACCCCATTTGTGCAACACCCTGATTTTTTATCTCTTCTTAATCTACTAATTCTTCCCACTGCCTATAAATATGTCCATTTCTTCTCTATTCATGAAAAATTCTCAAAAAATCTTCCCCTGACCCTGTCATCTTCTCTTATCATTCTATATCCTTCTTTCATGTCAAACTCTTATAAAGCCAACTAATTTGACCTCCTCCTTTTTCACCTCCTAGTTCACTTTTTGACCCTTTGCAATTTAAGCTTCTGATCTCATCACTCCAATGAAACTACTCCTTCAAAGGTCACTAACAATTTTCTAAATAAAATGGTCTTTATTTTCCCTCACCTCTCAGAAACATTTGAGACTGCAGGTCATTTCTTTTTCTTAGAGCAGGGATTCTGAATCTTTCTTGTGTCATGGACTCCCTTGTCAAAATGGACTCCTCTTAGAAAAAATTTTAAATTCAGATAATAAAATATATAGAATTACAAAGAAAAAAATACAGTTTAAATATTTTTTTAAAGTTTTAAAAATATAAGTTCATGAACCTGTCCTCTTTCCTCTGTTTTCATGTATTCTTAACACTGTTGTTGTTTAGTCATTACCAGTCATGTATTACTTTCTGTTAGATTTTGGAATTTTCTTGGCAAAGATAGTAAAGTGGTTTGCCATTTCCTTCTCCAAATCATTTACAGATGAGAACACTGAAGCAAACAGGGTTAAGTGATTTGTCCAGGGTTAAGTGACTTGTCCACACAACTAGTAAATGTCACAAAGTAAGATTTGAGCTCAGGTCTTCCTGACACCAGGCCTGGCACTCTCTCCATTGTACCACCTAGATGTCCTCTTACTCTTCTCCTATTTGACTGCTCCTCAATCTTCTTTGCTGGATCATGATCTGGGATCCTAAATCTTATGTATGGTTGTACTCTGAGGCTTCTGTCTGGGACCTTTTTTTTCCTCTGCTCTCCTCAATTTCTATTGAGTAAGAGATTGGATATAGGGAGACTAATTAGGAAACTTTTATTGATCCAGCAATACCACTACTAGGTCTGTATCCCAAAGAAATCACCAAAAAAAGCTAAAAAATCCACATGAACAAAAATATTCATAGCAGCTCTTTTAGTAGTGGCAAAGAATTGAAAATTGGAGGGATGCTCATCAATTGGAGAATGGCAGAACAAATTGTGGCATATGAATGTGATGTAGCACTATTGTTCTACAAGAAATCATTAAGGAAGGGACTTCAGAATAGACTGGAAAAACTGCATGAACTGATGCAGAGTGAAGTGAGAAGAAGTAGAAGAACATTATTCACACTAATAGCAACATTGGGTGTTAATCAACTTTGATGCACTTGTACATTTCAGTCATAAATAATCAAAGATAATTCTGAGAGACTGGAGGTGGAAAATGCCATCCATATCCAGAGAAGGAATTGTGGAGTTTAGATGCAGACCAAAACTTTCAATCTTCAATTTTTAAAAGTTGTCTTATGTATTATATCTTTTTGTCTCTCTAATTTTTTTCCTCTGTTTGGATTTGAGTCTTCTTTCACAATATGATTGGTAAAGAACTATGTTTAGCATGGTTATATACATATAGCTTATATTAGATTGTTTTCTGCCAGAGAGGAGAGATAAGAGAGGAGGCGGGGGGGGGGGAGGAAGGAAAATTTAAAACCTTGCAAAAACAATGATTGTTGAAAACTACCATTTCATATAATTGGGAAAATAAATAAAAATATTTTTTTAAAAAGAAAGCTATTTCAATAGTCTAGGCAAGAGATGATAGCAGTCTGAATTGGGATAATGGTTGTTTGGAAGGAGAAAAGGGAATGAATATAAATCATACTGCCTTTTGAATTGAAAGATGCAAAATCATTCTTTGGAATAAGTTGGTTCTATCCAGTAGCATTAGTTGTTTAGCTCATTGGTAAGTTAATTGAAAATGTTCTTCTGAGAAAAGCTTGAAAACGATAAACCATAAAGTGTCTGCAACATTTCTACCCTGGTAGTTCATTGCTTCTTTTGGGTGCCTAGAAGTGGGGAGGAGAAGCTCTAGTGTTTATAAAAGCAGTCTCATCTGATATCTAAAACTTACAGGCCACTTAATCACTCAATGCTCTGATCAAGGATTCTAAAGATATAAGGTAAATCATATTGGGAAAAGAAGTTTCCTCATTTGGCAGGAAACTCTCAGAGCTTTTCCCCAAACAACTTTAAATATTCCTCTATCCAGACCCTAAAGCAACAAAATGCATAAAAAAGGCATAGTGAAATAAGTTCTCAACTCAAGATATCATGGAGGAACTTAATAAGGTCATTCTCAAATGAATAAAAAATACCGTCTCGGGGCAGCTCGGTGGCACAGTGGATAAAGCACTGGCCCTGGAGTCAGGAGTACCTGGGTTCAAATCCAGTCTCAGACACTTAATAATTATCTAGCTGTGTGGCCTTGGGCAAGCCACTTAACCCCATTTGCCTTGAAAAAAACCTAAAAAAAATACCATCTCAAGAGAGGAAGTGACAAAATGCCTATATGTGAAACCTCAAAAGGGTTTTTGAATTGATCTCAAATTGAAAATGACCTCTTGAAAGAATACAAAATGAATATTAAAAATGAAAGAGAAGAAGAAATAAAATGAAGAATTGCCAGAAGAAAATAATACTTTTAAAGGTAATTTTCTTTCCAAAGGAAAATTGGCCAATTGGAAAAAGAAATCAACTCCTTTAAGAGTAAAATTGACCAATTGAAAAAGGAAATACAAAAGCTAACTGAAGAAAACAAAACTCTAAAAGTTAGAATTGGACAAATGGAAACTAATGATTCTATGAGACTCCAAGATTCCATCAAACAAAACCAAAAGGCTGAAAAAAAGAGAAGATTATATAAAGTACCTTTTGGGGAAAAACAACTGACCTGAAAAATAGATCCAGTAGAGATAATTTACTAATTTCTACCTGAAAATCATGATTAGAATAAAGAGCCTGGAAAATACAATGCAGGCAATTATCATGGAAAACTGCCCTAATATTCAAAAGCTAGAAAATAAAATAGTCCTCAAAAGAATTCATCTATCACTCCCAGAAAGAGATCCAAAATAAAAACTCCCAAGGAATATTGTAGTCAAATTTCAGAATTCTCAGCTAAAGGAGTCAATACTGTAAGCTGCCAAAAAGGAGCAATTTAAATACCAAGGAGACATAGTCAAGTTTTCTCAGGACTTGATCAGCTTCAATATTAAATGATTAGAGGGGCTGGAATATGATATTGTGAAGGGCAAAAGAGTTTGGATTACAACCAAAAATCAAGTACACTGTAAAATTCAGCATATTCTTTCAGGGGAAAAATTGGATTTTTCAACAAAATAGATGATTTTCAACTTACCTGATAAAAAAGACCAGAACTTAATAGAAAACTTGTTATTTAAATACAAGATTCAAGAGACGTGTAAAATGTTCTAATTGTTCTTTCACAGCTTGCCTAATATGGAAATATATTAAACATAATTGTACATGTATAACCTATATCAGTTTGTTCCCTGCCATGGAGTGGGGGCAGGGAAGGGAGGACAGAAGAATCTTTGCATGTAATTGGTGGGGAAAAATCATGGAAAGACAACATGAGCTTTTGGAAAGTGAAATGAGCAAAACCAGGAGAAAATTGTACACAGGAACAGTAATATTGTAAGATGATCTTCTGTGAATAACTATTCTAAACCATACCATGATCCAAGAAAATTCTGTAGGACTTTTGTTAAAGGTACTATCAATCTCCAGAGAAAGAACTGATAGAGTATGAATGCAGATATTGTGTTTTGTTTCACAGCCTGACTTACATAGAAATGTGCTTTTCATGATACACATATATAACCTATGTCAAATTGCTTGCTTTCTCCATGGCGGAGGGGAGAGAGAGAGAGAGAGAGAGAGAGAGAGAGAGAGAGAGAGAGAGAGAGAGAGAGAGAGAGAGAGAGAGAGAGAGAGAATTTGGAACTCAAAACTCCAATTGTTTTAACATGTAATTTAGAAAAAAATATAATATTAAAAACAACCAAAAATACCAAAAAAGATAATTTTTAAAAAAAGGAAGTTCCCTCACCTAGATGTTCCCTATACCAAATCACAAGTATAAACAAGATGTGCAGTGCTTTTTTATTAAAGTTTTATCATCTTAATACATCATATAGCAAGCTCATGTCTCTTCTTTTGATGAATATTGCACTACTATTGCAACTTCTACCAGTCTTTTCCATCCTAAGTTTTGGGATATTTATAAACTTCTAGACTAGAGGAATGGTGGAGGTTTTGATGATCCTGAAAACCATAGAACTTTACAGCTGAAAAAAACCTCAGTTATCACTACAAATGACTATTCATCTTCTACTTGAAAACCCCTGAACTAGGCAATCCACTTTTATATCATTCTAGTCATTAGGGAAAATTTCCTTATGTTAAGTTGAAATCTACCTTATTGAAACTTCTATTTATTGCTCCTAGTTTGATCCATTGAGACCAAACAGAATAGGATCCAATTTTCCAAATGACAACTTCAAAAATAATATTCACACACCTAAGTTTTCTTTTCCCCTTGCTAAAATCCTTGGAAGATTATGCTTTATAATTCAATCAGATTCTCTCTAATGAAACTCCAAAGGTCACAGTTGAGAGACAATATTCTCTCCCTTTCTTCATATATGTATATATATATGTGTGTGTGTGTGTGTGTGTGTGTGTATCTGTTACTCTCCTCTTATCTTCATCTTATTCTATGATTTGTCTGCCTCTACCCTGATTTATCTGCTTTCTTCCTCTCTTTCCTTTTTATAACTTATACTCTCACAACACAACATTGCAACTTACTTCTCTTTTCTCACAAGGCTTCCACTCTTTCCCTTTTGCATGAGAGAAGAAATAAATGTCTTTTTAAAACTGGTCTGGCCTCACAGGTCTCAGGAACTAATATACACAGAAGGTAAGAGATCCACTTCTGCCAGCAGAAACTGGTTTCCAGTGCCCTGGTCCATTTGAATAAGGCTTGCCATCATGTTGTACTAAGATAAAGTGATGCTGTAGATTTAGCTTGCTGGTGTTTGTATCACTGAAATGAGTTTAAATTCCAGTTCTTATTTTTCCCAATTTATGTGAGTCTAGGCAAATAACTCTTTGGGACTCAGTTTCCTCATCTGTATGCTCCCTTCCAGCTACAATTCTTCCACAGAGAAGGTAAAATGATTTTATTTTTGTCTTTATAGCCACTTTGTAACTAGAATTGGGCCTGAGATGTAACTTAAACTGGATAATTTTTGATAGCTCATTACTTACTGCTTTATTTTCTTCTATTAAGTAAATTAGTTAAGATCAGCTTTGTAATCTTGAAGTAACAGAAAAGTGAGAAGTCATGGGAAAGAAACTGAGACCAACCTGAAAATGATCAAGATGTCAGACAATTGAATGGAATAAGAGAGTGAACATAACATTATGTAATCTTATAATTATTTTCATAGAATGAATGAGTGATGACTTGTCTTAGAGTATAAGTTTATGGAAAAAGAGTGTCAGTAACCCTGTCTTAAAATCAGAGACTATGCAGACCTTGGTTAGATATGTCTACAACAACAAATTTAATTTAGGCAGCTCTCTAACTTAACAAATGATTTGTGTTCCAAAAGTTTATTTGCAAATCAGTTACAAGGAGAAATTTTCCCATGGAAAAAATATTATAAATGATGATTAGGTTACTGAGCTAGCCCCAGAAAGACTATTTAACTTATAGTAAACAGTACTGTGAAGTTTAAATGAGTTAATAGATATGTAAAGCATTTTACAAACCTTAAATCATTATATAAATGGTAATTATTATTGCTATTAGTCTCTGGCTCCTAGGTCTCTTCATTCCCTGAGTCTTCTAACTGCACTAAACAATGTTTGTAGAGCAACGTTAGAATTGATTGCAAAAGTTTAACAATTAGGCTGGAATGGGAGAGGAAAATTCTTGTTATTTAAATTTTTAAAGATTTTATTTGAGTTTTGAGTTTTGCAATTTTTCTCCCAATCTTACTTCCCTCCCTCCCCAGAAAGCAATCTGTCAGTCTTTATTTTCTTTCCATGTTGTACATTGATCCAAATTGAGTGTGATGAGAGGAAAATCACATCCTTAAGGAAGAAACAAAAAGTATAAGATAATAAGATCAGAAAATAAGATATCTGGGTTTTTTCCCTAAATTAAAGGGAATAGTCCTTGAAATTTGTTCAAACTCCACAGCTCTTTATCTGGATACAGATGGTATTCTCCATTGCAGATAGTCCAAAATTGTCCCTGGTTTTGCGCTGATGGAATGAGCAAGTCCATCAAGGTTGAACATCACCCTCATGTTGCTGATAGGGTGTACAATATTTTTCTGGTTCTGCTCATCTCACTCAGTATCAGTTCATGCAAATCCCTCCAGGCTTCCCTGAATTCCCATCCCTCCTTGTTTCTAATAGAACAATAGTGTTCCATGACATACATATACCACAGTTTACTAAGCCATTCCCCAATCGAAGGACATTTACTTGATTTCCAATTCTTTGCCACCACAAACAGGGCTGCTATGAATATTTTTGTACAAGTGGTGTTTTTACCCCTTTTCATCATCTCTTCAGGGTATAGACCGAATAGTAGTATTGCTGGATCAAAAGGTATGCTTATGTTTGTTGCCCTTTGGGCATAGTTCCAAATTTCTCTCCAGAAAGGTTGGATGAGTTCACAGCTCCACCAACAGTGTAATAGTGTCCCAGATTTCCCACAACCCTTCCAACAATGATCATTATCCTTTATGGTCATATTGGCCAATCTGAGAGGTGTGAGGTGATACCTCAGAGAAACTTTGATTTGCATTTCTCTAATAATTAATGATTTAGAGCAATTTTTCATATAGCTATGGATTTCTTTGATCTCATCTATAAATTGCCTTTGCATATCCTTTGACCGTTTGTCAACTGGGGAATGGCTTTTTCTTTTAAAAGTATGACTCAGTTCACTGTATATTTTAGAAATGAGTCCTTTGTCAGAATCATTCGTTGTAAAGATTGTTTCCCAATTTAATACATTTCTTTTGATCTTGGTTACAGTGATTTTATCTGTGCAAAAATGTCTTAATTTAATGTAATCAAAATACCTAGTCAAAACAGGTAGTTTACTTTTGGTAGAATTGTCATTTTTATTATGTTAGCTCTACCTATCCACAAGTAGTTCATATTTGCCCAGTTATTTAAATCTGATTTAATTTGTGTGAGAAGTGATTTATAATTGTTTTCAAAAAGTTTCTGAGTCTGTCTTGGCATATAGACTCCCAGGTATTTTATATTGTCCGAGGTTACTTTGAATGGGATTTCTCTTTCTAGCTCTTCCTGCTGTATCTTGCTAGACATATATAGAAAAGTTGAGGATTTATGAGGGTTTATTTTACAACCTGCAACTTTGCTAAAATTACTAATTGTTTCCAGTAGTTTTTTTGGATGATTTCTTGGAATTCTCTAGGTATACCATCATGTCATCTGCATAGAGTGAGAGGTTTGTCTCTTCCTTCCCAATTCTAATTCCTTCAATTTCTTTTTCTTCTCTAATTGCTAAAGCTAACATTTCTAATATGATATTGAATAGTAGTGGTGATAATGGGCACCCTTATTTCACCCCTGATCTTAGTGGGAATGCCTCTAGCCTCTCTGAGAGGAAAAATTCTTGCATAATCTGTACTTTCTTAAGTCTATACAATCAGCAAAATAATAAACCAAGCCTGATTTGTTGCAGTTGTTCTCACACTGAAATTTTATAAAGTTTCTCCAAAGAGGGCTTGAGCTGGCTCCAGCAAACATCAATTTAGAACAATTAATATTCTATATTTGCAATGAAAAGTAATAGAAAATAGTAGTATTGCAATACTAGTCATTACAGCAAAGGAAAATATAACTTTGTATTTCTTTAAATAGCGAATGATTGAAAAAAAAACTTAAAGGAGGATGCAGAGGTAGTTTTAGATTTCTGTGGGCTGTTATAAAAATGAGTTCTGGTTCCTTTAAAGTACTTTAAAGAACTACATGTCTCTGTCTCTATTTCTTTTTCTGGTTTTCTCTCTATCTTTCTGTCTCTGACTCTCTTTATTTTGGTATCTATTTGTCTTGCCTGTCTGCCAGTTTGTCTCTGCCTGTGTTTCTCTGTCTCCCTCTCCTTTTTCCTATCTTTTTCCATGTCTGTTTCCTTATCTCTCCAGTTTCTGTCTTTCTCTATCTCTATCTCTTTCAGATGGTTTCAAGGGAAGTGATTTTGTGGGTATAGGAAACTTCCAATAAAAAAGCTCTCTTTTTCAATGCAGATCAACAATTGTTTCATAACTTACAACTTTGAAGAATTGCCTGAGGCACTGAGAAATTGACTTCTCCAGGGACCTATTGTATGTGTCAGAAGTAAAACTTGGATGCACATCTTCCTAACTTCAAAGCTGTCTGTCTGATCTTCTAAAGTCTAATTTTCCTGCATTTCCTTTATTTTCAAATAAGGGAAATTGTTAGCACTCCTCATATTAGTAATGATTGGTAGGGTGGCAAGATGACACAGTGAATAGAATACCAGCCCTAACATCAGGAGGATATGAGTTCAAATCCAGCCTCATTCACATACTACCTGATTAACCTTGGGCAAGTCACTGAATGCTGATTGCCTCACATTCAGGCCCATCTCCAGTCATCCTGATTTGTCAGGTCACTGTCTCTGAAGGAGAGTGAGACTAGTGACTTAGTACACCCCCCCCTTTCAAATCTATTCCATGTGTATGTCATGGTCATCTTTGAAAAAATAAAGGATAAACAGAAATGATGAAGGATGGGAGATATTTTTAATTGGAAAATAGAGGAAAAGAGGAAGAAATGTAACCTAAATAGCATGACAATTGGTGGAAGAAGGAAATGGAGAGATGGTGTGTAATTTTCTATTTTGTATAGAGGAGATCTTAACAGTTTGTGGATTTATAACTGAGGAATGCTTTTGTATTAGAATGCATTGTCAAGATATTAGGAGACAACCTATTTTCCAGAGCTTAGACCCAGCCTTGAGTCTGGCATAACAATATTCCTTTGGCTTCATCCTTTGGATGATCTCACTCTCATATAATTATTGCATTGCTTTGACTAGGTGGTCTCTGAGCTTGGAGAAGCACAGGAGAAGCTCAGAAAAGTACTCATATTCTAGTCATGAAACCCTGTTACGAATCATATGTCTCATTATTGCTGTTACCCCTCATTGTA
Source organism: Macrotis lagotis (assembly GCF_037893015.1). NCBI lineage: Eukaryota > Metazoa > Chordata > Mammalia > Peramelemorphia > Peramelidae > Macrotis > Macrotis lagotis. The sequence continues at coordinate 291,087,203 of NC_133666.1, forward strand.
AGGGCTATAGCTCACTGTGAAGTCATTGGTATAAATATTGAGATCTGCCTACTTTAAAGTGGGTCCTGGTGCATGTTTCCTTTCTTGAAAGCCATTTCCCTCACATTGAAATCAAACTTCTGTTTCATTCCTGATTCTATCCTGTTCTGTTTGTCTTCAACTACCCATATGTGGCAGGTCATTTTCATCTGGTTAATATTAATTAATGTCAGAAAAGGGATTAGACACAGAACCAGGTCATTGCTACTATGGGAGATTTATTTCTCTGGAGTCCAATCCCACCTTATCTGGTGAGTTCTCTGCCCTTGTTTCTGCTCCAATCCTCTAAGCTCCTGTCTTGGTTGAACTCACCATTCTTTATGAGGAAAACTCAAGGGTCCCTCTGATGACTGGATCCATCTCAGATATCTCTAGTAAGGATATCCTTTCTGAATGCTCTGTTTCTTAACCAAATGTTCCTGGTTGCTCTGTTGGCTCTTGCTTCCAAAGTCCAGGAGACTTATATGTTCTGTGACAGCTTTGCATCTCTCCCCCTTCCCCTGCCCCCCCACCCCACTAAGAGAATATTTGTTTATTCCTATGCTTGCTTCCCCCAGACTAGTAAAATGCTTATCTGACTATGGACTGTAACTGCATGCTTTGTTTCTATTTGTATCTGTCTTTTAATTTTGTCTGTGTTTCTGTCTTTGTAAAATGTAAAATGTTTCTGTTGTGAGTTAAATTCTGTTAACTTGAAATATTTAAAATGTAGTCAGCCTGAAAGAACTTCTAAAGACTGTAGCCAAAGAGTTTAGAACACTGGGAAAGAGTAATGAACATTTATACTTGTTACAATTGTCTCAGTAAGCAGGACCAACTCTCACTTTAGACTTTTCATGAGAGATTAGGTTATTGGGTGGGGGGGCTTGCAAGACACTTTCCCCCATCATTTCAACTTTGGTTGTGTTGGAATTACAGAAATAAAGTCAGGTAAAGTTTGTAGAGCTGCTAAAACATCTTAGTCTATTTTGGAGGTTTAAAGATTAATCATTTTAAGATTACAAGAGAGAACTTCTGGTACCCTGGGGTAATTCCAGAATTCATTCCCTTCTGAAATATCTTAGTAAGTTTTGGAATATCACTCTATAGAATTTGTTTTAAGAAAAAATAAGAATCAAATTTAATAAAAATTTTAAGAGTAAGTGTCAAGATTAATAGCTTCATTGTTGTACAGCAAAAAAGGAAGACTGGAAGTAATCTTGGAGAGAAGAAAGAAAAAAAGGTAAAAGCTTTGCTTTTTATAGCAACCTTTTGTTAATTCTCTTGACATTTCTGGCCATGAAAAGAGAAAAGATTATTTAAAACAAAGAGACTTCTAGACTCCCCCAGTTTAGTAACTCTCTCCCTGTTAACCTGCCCCCCATGTAAGATTCCCAAAAACAGGTGTTGAAAAAATGCTGGAAAAAATGTAAGGATGTGAATTGTCAAGTACTTAATGAGGTATGCTTTATTATAAAGTAGATAATAACATATAATAGCAAATTTTCATTTGAAATTCTTGTTTATGGAATGATTTAAAGATGTAGCTTCAACACATTAATGATGAGTCAATTATAAGATATTTGCTGTATGAGTATTATTAATTTATAAATAAAGGATAAACAAAATGTTAACTATTGGGGAAAACATCAGGAAAAATATTCAAATCCTATGTCAGGGTGAAGAACTTTTTTTCTTCCAAGGACCATTTGGACATTTATAAAATAATTTGTGGGATATATTTGGTCAACATTTAATTCACCCCTCCCAAAACTACTAGATTTATTGGATTCAAGTCCTGCCTGTGGTTGCCTTAGTAATGCCAAACCAATACAGCATGTGGGCTGCAAGTTCCCCTCACCCTACCCCACCCCCGGTCTAGGCTGTAGTCAGTGAAATTTTGCTATTAAGGTAAAAATTCTTGGAACTAAAATTTTTTATTGTTTTGAGCTTGAATTGTCATGAAGTCAATAGTAGATATGAGTGTCAGCTATGATTCATATCTGAATGAATTTAGTTCATGTAGAGCTATGTTATGATATAAGACATAATAACATCCTTTTTTGTTTTGTGGAAAATTTCTATAATTAAGTTTTTAAGTATAATACTAAATTTATTAAATAATAGATTGATGCTGCATTACAATACTGACTTACAATAATAGGATGCAAGTATAAACATCTGACAATTTTGTTTTTATGATCAAATTATCATATAGGGATAATACCTGCTAAGGGGGAAATGATTAGAAAAAGTAATGGCAAAAATGAAATATAAAAATTTTCTAAATAAATAGAAAAGTAAATTTTGAGAAACAACAGAAATAAATTGATTTCTCCAAGATCTATATGATGATGTATATGATTGGTTTCCAAATTTATCTGTCATGGAAATTCAAGCTTTGGGTATGTTTTAATAATAATTTTTAATTTATCTGTTGATCATTTTAAAAGGCAGAAGAGTTCATTTTGGAGTTGGACCCTCATAAGTTTTTAAAAAACTCCTCTCATGTTCAGGATTTAGGTAAAGATAGAAATAGTAAATAACTGAAGACAGCTGTCCCAAGATTCCAAATTATACTGTCCTAGCTTTTTCTCTTCTTCCCTTTTGTTATGTGCCCACCCACCATGAGAAACATGGGTGGGCATTTTCTCCTCCTATATTCTTGGTTGCCCCTCTCTTTTTCTGTTTATAAACAAATAATTGGTAGCAATGATAAGTAAGACACATTCCCCCAATAGGACCCCTCAAGGAACTATCTGCCTTGGCAACATCTCATCCTGGCCCAACTAACTGGCTTCTCACGATATCTTGCCCTCTAACTGCTTCTCCTTTATTGATCAGAAGAGCAGTGGTTCTTTCAGACCCCCTCTCCTTGACAAAAGGGGGAAATGTCAAGTTATTAGTGGTCACTCTGTTTTTCCAGAGCTAAGGTCCAGCAAGCACAGCTCTTTTCTAGCCCTTAACTTGGAATGGCAATAGTCACCTTTGAATGATCTCACCCTCACAGAAATAACTTATATATTGCTTCGAACATCACCAAATGTTCTCTGAGCTTGGGCAAGTATGAGACTAGCATCAGACAAGCTCAGACAAGTACCCATATTCCAGTCATGACACCCTTCTATGAAACCTCCTTGTTGCTGTTACCCTCATTAGGGCTACAGCTCACTGTGTAGCCATTGGCATAAGTATTGAAATCTGCTATACTGCTTTGGGTCCCTCTCACTAGGATTGAGGTTCCAGCAAATGTGTCCTTACTTGTAAGCCATTTCCCTCACTTAGAAATTAAAATTCGGTTTGATTCCTGACTCTTCTATCTCTATTCTGTTCTGTTTGTCTCTGATCACCTACAGGTTAGAAACCAGTTCTATCCTGTTGATAGCATTTGAAATCATTCTTTTCTAGGGTATGAAATTCATGGTAGGTCAGACCCATTTACTGGTTTTTCCCCTCTCATAATCTCTCCTTCCCAGAGGCAGCACTAGGGCTTAGGGTCAACTTTTTCCCCACAGAGAGCACATCTAAAATAAGAATCTTTAATCTTGTTTGTATTATGGACCCTTTTGGCAATCTGGCTAAACCAATGCATTCCTTCTCAGAACAATATTTTGTTGTCTACATTCATCAATGAAAGAAATTCTAATTTTAATTAATGAAAATAAAAAATTAATTTCTTTCCCATCCAAGATCATGGAATCCCCAAGCCACTTAAGAATCTGTGAACCCTGAGTTAAGAACAATTGTTCTGGCAAAAGTTGAATGATGCCTTATTAATAACCCCTAGTCTAGAACAGAGCATTTCAAAGTATTGATCTGTTGACCCTCTCCTGTTAGATCAACTATTTTAACTCTTCTTTCTTTCACATTTCTCACTTTCTGATCCCACAGAAGGGCCTCTATCATCCCCAAATTCCAAGTTGTATCAATTATTCTTTCTTACCTTAATTATATGTAAACTGGAACTAAATTATACCACTTTTTACCACATTACCAACATCTCTCCTTTCCCATAACATCCCATAAACAAATCTCTGAACCAGATGTTTATCATTTCCCATTGGGAGGAAAGGTAATAAACAATATCTAAGTGCTACATGGTGCAGCTGGATAGCAAGTGGATAGAGTGCTTAGAGTCAGGAAGATCTGAGTTCAACTCTGGCCTCAAACACTTACTAGTTGTGTGACCTTGGGCAAGTCACTTAACCCTGTTTATCTCAATTCCTTCATCTGTAAAATGAGATAGAGAAGGTAAGGGCAAACTATTACTTCAGTAGCCTTGCCAAAAACAAACCCAAATAGGTGACGAAGAGTCAGAACACTGGACAATAATTTAAGTTAATTTATATGTTAACATAAATCAAGTAGTGATTCTAAAAAGTCTCTAAACACTTATTTTGGAGTTATTTCCCTAATTCTTCAAAATAGCTCACATTCATGTTTTAGTAATGTTCAATAAAACCTGAATCTATATGTGGAATATTGTTATTGACTAGAGAAAATTTTATTTAAAAATATTCAAATTTTAATTTAAAATAGTTTTCTTAATATTATTGTTATTATTAGGCTATAGTCATACCAATATACCTAAGGTACCAATATACCACCATCATACCAAAATACCTCCACTGAATGAATGCTGCTTCATAAGGAAGCAAAGTAATTAAGTAAAATGAATCCTCCACAATAACTGTTTCTGCTAGCACCTTCAACATTCTATATCTTTTCTACTATTTCTCCACTCAAAGACACTTTGTTCTTAAAACTACTTTAAAAGTACAAATAAACTAGATTAATTAAACACTTGTCAGGTATTGAAGTGATAAAACAAGTGATAAAAACCTGAAGTCAGAATTATTGGATAATTTCAGAAAGCAATAGGGGAATCAGAATACTGACTTGTTTTGTTAGAATGAACAGAATTATTGACCAGTGGATAAGTCTTGGTTGTATATCAGTGAGTAGAAAGACCATCCACAAACTCTCTGCTTGGTGTCATCAGAGTTTACCCAGCCTGTTTTGTGTTGGTTGACCTCACTCTAGGCATAGGTATAGCCTTGTTTTATCAAGGCTCAAAAAACTTGACTGGGGTTTGTATGGAATATTCCAAGAATCTTTTGAATCAACAACTCTGCTGCTTGACCATGAAGAATGTGCCCTCCCATTTAAAAGCTTAGAGAAGACGGAATGTACAGAATCAATGGAGTCTTACCTCATCCTTCTAGAAGTTTCGGCTGGCACTCATCAGTGCAATGTGATAGCTTGACCTTCTCCATCCATGTGTCTGTCCTTACCACTGCAGCACTGGCTTCAGGCAAAATTGTCAAATGGGATGTTTTCATTCTTCTTTTAGCAGTTGTCCTGCTTTGTCTCTCCCAACCAGCCTTCTCACTCCACTTTCCCCATATGAAAAGACAGTTTACTATACAATCCCTGTTGCTGGCAGAACTAGAACAAGGATTCTTTTTTTTTTTAGGTTTTTGCAAGGCAAATGGGGTTAAGTGGCTTGCCCAAGGCCACACAGCTAAGTAATTATTAAGTGTCTGAGGCCAGATTTGAACCCAGCTATTCCTGACTCCAGGGCTGGTGCTTTATCACAGCCACCTAGCCGCCCCTAGAGCAAGGATTCTTAATCTCATTTGTATCATAGACCCCCATGGTCATTTGGATCCCTTCTTAGAATCATGTTGATTGATGCATAATCAAAGAAAAAGTTAAATTACTTTCAGTTGTGTCTGACTCTTCATGACCCCAATAAAGTTTTCTTAGCCTAGATACTGGAGAGATTTGGCATTTCTTGCTTCAGCTCATTTTACAAATGAGGAAACTGAGGTAAATAGGGGTAAATGACTTACCCAGGGTCATAGTGGCTAGTAAATGTCTAGGACTGAATTTGAACTTAGGTCTTCTGGTCTCCAGGTTTAGTACTCTATCCACTGTGCCTCTTAGGTGCCCTAAATTTTAATTGGAAGTCAGTGAAAATAATGATGCAATTTTTTTCATTCATTTTTTTCCTAGTTTATGCTCTAAAAAGCTATTAATAGACTCTTTGGGGTAATGTTTACCCAAGTTTGAGAACTCCAGACCTAGAATGTCTCCCTATCAAAGACTCCCACATTATAATTTATCTTACACTTTCCCTGATCATTTTCCCTCAACATCTTATCAAAGCTTAATTGTACATTTCCCCCGAATTTGTTTTTCAAAGTATACTTAGGACAATCAAATTTTATTGATGTCTTCTGGTTTTGCATCCTGATCATTTTTTTTTAGGTTTTTGAAAGGCAAATGGGGTTAAGTGGCTTGCTCAAGGCCACACAGCTAGGTAATTATTAAGTGTTTGAGACCAGATTTGAATCCAGGTACCCCTGACTCCAGGGCCAGTGCTTTATCCACTGTGCCACCTAGCCGCCCCATCCTGATCATTTCTAGAAATACACCTAATCCCTTCTGGGGTGAACTCTTTCTTGTGACAAAAAAAAAGAAAGTTGTTGTGAGGCCCACATTGTTATAAGGTTGACCCACACATATAGCATGGAGGTGTCATTATGTGAAGTTAGAGAGAAAAGATATCTCTAGTTTCATCTCTTTTCTCCTCCCCCTCATGGGATACTTTAACATTTGCCAGGAGGGGAAGTAAGAAATTAGGGTCAGAGGCTGCCCCTTCTTCCCTTCTCAGAGAAGGTACTGAGCTAGAATGACTTCCAAGGGGAAGTTTCCTGAAGTCTGTAGTGTCACAAGCTGCAGATAGGGACATGACGAAAGCTATTCCATTTCTTATGTCTTTCCGGAATCTTTTTCTTTAGCCACCTAAAGTAGAGTTAGACTTATTCATGTTCTATCTTGAAATACCTAAGTAACTGCATCGCTTGAGATAACTTAAATAATTTATAAAAACTTAACTAAACAGTCCCACTCCTCAAGCAGGGGAGAGATATTGATCTCTATCAATAAGGAGAGACTTCCATATCACTGGGCTTTGGAAAAGTCATTATTAAAGTTAAAAAAATCCAGTTGTAGTATCTGACAATATAGACCACATTCCACCCTAGTAATTCCTTGCCTAGAGCAGAGACTGCAAAGATGTCTGTGAATAGATCTTAGGGGGTTCATAAACTTTGCTGGGAAAAAAAGTTGTATTTTAATTTTCACAAATCTCTAATAGAAAATTAGTATTTCCTTTGGTTACCAAAAAAAAGATAAAATAAAATAAAGCATTGTTCCAGGACAACAAAAAAGTAACTAAACTCTTGAATTGGAGGAAGTAGAGATATTTTACATGATGAGTAGGGTTCAGCTTCCTTTTAAGTAACATTTTTTCTTGTCTTTGTTGTTGGATGCATTGCTCTTTTGATTATGCTTATTCTACTACTCTCTATCAGTTCACACAAATCTCCTGTTTCTCTGAATTCCTCATATTCTTCATTTCTTACAGTACAGTAATATCACAGATTTTTTTCTGCATCTCCCCAAAAGATAGTACCTAACTTTGTTTCCAGATCTTTGCCACTTCAGAGAAAGAAGTAATGAATAATTTGGCAAAAAACTGGGACTCTGTTTCTGTTTATATTCTAACGGACATATTTCATGCTCTAACAAACATTTTCAGACCCTGTTTTCTCTGTTAGGGATAGGCTGATAGACTAATTCTTACTAAAATACCTGTGGATGAAAATAGTTTCATATACACATTTTCACATTTTCTCTAGATAACATTTGAATTTTATCAACTTCATCAATGATTGAATTCAATAATTTTATAATTGGAAAATGATGCAAGGAAGATATTTTTGGACAGGAGAGCTTTGTTGGAAAGCTTTTCAAATTACCTGCTCCTTAGTTTCTTTTTGTATCATTTATAGTAGTTGAATAAGATCAATGTTGTGTCATTTGTAGTAGTTAAACAAGGTCAATGTTCCTATTACCCTAATAAAACTACTATAACCACCACTACTACCACTATTACTACTACCACTATACCACCAATAAAATCACATTTATAAATTTTGCACAAATTTACATTTATGTAATATTTATTATGTGCCAGGCACATATATGAACACCTAACAATTGTCTCATTTGATCTTACCAACAGATGAGGAAATTGAAACAAACAGGTTAAGTGACTTGCCTAGGATCACAAGCTAATTAGTGTCTAATTCTGTATTTGAACTCAGGACTTCCTGACTCAGGTCTTCCCTCACAGGAAAATGGGTGATAGATACATAATCCTAGCTTTTTAGAATTTAAAGTTGTAAGGAATGCTATTAGCAGGATCAGATATTTAGAATGGTAGATCTTAGAGGCCATATTTATTTTACTGATGAGGATCTGAATCCAATAGATTATATGACTTTCCTGTAGTCATATAGCTAGTAAAGTATCTGACTATGATTTTAGTCTAATTCTACCTGACTTCAAGGCCCTATTCATGTTACATACCCTGATGCCTGTCAAAATAATAATTTTTAAAAAGGATCAGGTATTTTCAGAGGGTCTTACAACCAGGCCTGAGTGAATTTAGCTCCTGAGATTAGATGAGATCAAACATGTTCAGAGATGATTGTAAATAAAATTTACCTAGTTTAATATACTAATCTTACAGATGAGGAAACAGGCCCAGGGAGGCAAAATTATTTGTCCAATGTCACACAGGTAATAATTATGAAAAACAAGATTTGAGCAATATCCTCTGAATGAAATCCAACACTCATTCCTTTACCATATAGTATGTGACTCTAAATGGTACTTTTCTGATTAGCAGTTTCTGTAGAAGAAAGGATTATCAACATGAAAAATTGTTTTTGAAAAGTGACCAAGGGAGACTAGGTGGTGCAATGGATAGAGAACTGGCCCTGGAGTTAGGAGGAGCTGAGTTCAAATCCAGCCTCAGGCACTTAATAATTACCTAAGTCACTTAACCCACTGCCTTGCAAAAAATTACAAAGAAAAAATTGACCAATAATTGTTTTGCTGATTGAGCAAAAGTCTTGGACCTACAGCTAGAAGAGATTTGGGAGGACATCTAGGTCAACCCCGTTACTGATGAGAAAACTGAGGCAGAGAGAGATTAAGTGCAGGGGTCTGCAAACATGACCTTTTTTCCCCCTACTTCCTATATTTTACCCTGGGTCATATGATGTCCTCCTAGCAAGAAATATTAATTGCACACAAGCAGAATTAGTTTTCACCATTCTTAGAATGCTTGCAAGTCTCTGCATACATGTAGCATTGTAATATGGCTGAAAGAATGTGTTGTGAACTAGTAGTCAGGAAACTTGACTTTTCTTCAACCCCTATTAGGTTGACATTGGACAAGCTTAATTTCCTTGGGTCTCAGTTTCTTCACCTGTATAAAAAAACAAAGAGAGGTTGGATTAGGTGATCTAGAGATCTGCTATCCATAAACTCATAGGAAAGGCTGCACACTCTGCTTCAGGAGTTCTTAATCTCTGGTCCCTGAGTCCATGATTAGGATTCATTGGTTCTGTTAACTTAAATCTTTATTTTCACTAACTTCTAATTAAATTTAGCATTTTCTTCAATAATTATTTTTTCCCTTTTAATAAGATTTTATTTTTTCCCAATTACTTAGCATGAAAATTTTAGCATTCATTTTTACAAGATTTTGAGTTCCAATTTTTTTCTACCTTATTCTCTTCCCTCCCATTTTCTGAATAAGGTAGACAGTTTGATGTAGTTTACTCATGACATATCATGTAAAACATTTCTATACTACTTTCGGTTATGGAAGAAAAAATTGATCAAAAGGAAACAGTTGTGAGAAAGAATAAGGTAATTGAAAAAATATGTTTTGATTTGCATTCAGAATCTATTGGTTCTTTATCTGAATATAGATAGCATTTTTCTTTTTGAGTCTTTTGTACTTATCTTGAGTCACTGTGTTGCTGAGAAGATCTGGGTCATTCATAGTTGATACTTCCAGTGTTGTTGATACTGTCTACATTTTTGGGGGGTTCTGCTCATTTCACTTTGCATCAGTTTCTAGAAGTTTTTTCAGAGTTTTTTGAAAACTGCCTATTCATCATGTCTTAATGCACAATAGTATTCTGTTACATTCATACACTAAAACTTATTCAGTCATTCCCCAATTGATGTGTGTCCATTATTTTAAAACATTTTTTTAATTTAAAAAAATTAAATTTTATTTTGAAAACTGGTCCATAGATTTTATCAGACTATCAGAGGATTCCATGCACAAAAATATTAAGAACCCCTGCTCTAGTAGAAAAAAGACTGGGTCTGGGGTGAGAAAACCTGGGTTCAAGTCCTGGCTCTGATACTCCACGACTCCAAATTCTTGAGCCTGAATTACCTTGGACCTCAGTTTCTCCATTTGTCTAATGAAGGGGTAGGATTTGATAATCTCTATAAATTGTATGCTATCATAATGTAGTCTATATAACTGTAAAAAAAAATTTAATCTAAAAGAAAATCACTGTCCTTTAAAGAACCATAGAACAGTGGGTTAATATTAGGCAGACACTGTTATCTTTCTGTGGTTGACCCTCAAAGGGAACATGGAGTTTCTTTAAACCTATTCTCAGTGCCTCAGAGTAAAATACAGACAAGCAGAGAAATCTCTATCCAAAGCTAGCACTAAAACTGACTGAGATGAGTCACTTGGCTTCCCCTCCTCTCCCTCAGCTCAGGGTAAGGTGGAGGAAGAATAGGAAGAGGGAGAGGAAAAGGAGGAGGAGGAGGGAGGAGGAGGAATAAGAGGAGGAGGAGTAAGAGGAGGAAAGGGTAGGCAGAGGAGGGAGAGAGTGCATGAAGAGAAGGAGGGAGAGGAGGAGGGGGAAAAGGATAGGTAAGAGAAATAGGGGGGAGGAGGGGGAAGGGGAGGAAGCAGCTGCTGACTTGGTGTGATCTGAGAATCACTAAAAGGCCACTAAGCTGTCATAGCTTCTGAAATTCCTGCCATGAAAGTCATTCCTTTTAGGTGAAGGAATAATATCCACTAGGCTGCTGTAAAAACACACAAATGTCACCTGAGAGGGCTAACACTTTAACCCATTAGCATTTGCTCCCTCTCAGATTAGTTTATCAGACTGGTGGCCTGGGGCTTGTCCCAGAACAGGTAAATTCTAAAGGGGGGAGGGGGAATTTCTTTAAAGTTCTTGAATGTAAGGTATTCCTGGAAGAACCAATCTAAATGTGGTCTTATTCACAGTGAATGACTCGTGGTTGCTAGGGTCAACAAAACATTTATGTAGAGCTTTACACATACTATCACATTTGAGCCTCATAACAATCCTATGATGTCAGGGTTATTATTAACTTATTTTACAGAAGAGGGATCTGAAATTCATCAAGATTAAGTGACTCACCTATGGTCACACATTTAGTGAATATTGAAGCAAGGTCTGAAATCAGGTCTCCTCCTGGCTCCAAGTCCAGGACTCCACTACTACCCAAAAGAAACATAGGAAAATTAGATGGAGGAGGGGCAGCTAGGTGGCATAGTGGATAAAGCACCAGCCTTGGGTTCAAATTTGGTCTCAGACACTTAATAATTACCTAGCTGTGTGGCCTTGGGCAAGCCACTTAACCCCATTTGCCTTGCAAAAACCTAAAAAAAATTAGATGGAGGTTATTTATAAGATTTTTTTAATTTAAAACTCCTACTTTAAAAAAATATAAAAAACCCTCAAAAAACAAAAAAATCCTATTCTATACTAAAATGTAGAGGATTCAGAGAATGTTAGCACTGTTAGAGATTAACTGATCCAACCTCACAATTTTACAAATGTGGAAATGGACACTCAGAGGAGAGAAAGACACTGTGTGCCAGTAATAATATCATTTGATTCTCGCAATATTCCTTGGAAGTAGATCTATTTTGGGGCCTATTTTATTGATGAGGAAATAACAGCATAATGGCTAACATTGTTATGTCTTTTTCTATGTGTCAACTCTATGCTAAGATTATTAACTCATTTGATCCTCACAACAACTCTGGGAGGTCAATACTATTATTAATCCCATTTTACAGTAGAGGAAATTGAAATGGGCAGAGTTAAAGTGACTTGTTCACAATCACACTGCTAAATAAGTGTTTGAGGTCAAATTTGAACTGAGGTCTTCCTGACCCCAGGCCCTGCCACTTGATCACATAGCTGGTTAGCGAGCAAAGTCAGGAATGAAAGAGGGATTAAGGATTTAGATCTAGAAGGAATTGTAAAGATGATGTAGTCTATTCCCTTCATTTTTCAGTTGAGAAAACCTAAGTCCAGAGAAATTAAGTAAAAAAGATAGGATCAGAGTTGGAAGGGACTTCAATGATCTCTATTCCCTAATTTTCCCTTTTTTTGTCAGTATGAAACTGAAGACCAGAAAAGTTTGGTGACTTGCCCGAGGTCTCCCAGGAAGGAGCAGCTTGAGATAGAAACTTAGTAACTCTGAGTCCAAATTCAACAGCATGCTTCTTATTGCATGAGAAAGAAACCTTAATGAGATATAAGGGATTCATGCTGGAGAGAAATCTATTTTACATTTTTCTCTCCCTACAACTGGGGCCTGGGGTGGGAGAACAAATTAGTCAAACTGTATATATCAATAGGGAAGTAAACTACTCTAATAAAGAAAACCTAGTAATACCTAGTTTGTAAGTAGGTAAGCAGGAAGTGCATCTTTTCAAGTTAATTTATTCACATTTGTTTAGGAACGTAAAGTTCTGGATTTAGGAATAGGAAGGGAGTCCATTAGTTTTTCCCCTTTTCACAGATAGGACTTTCAAAGATTAAGTGGCTTGTCTAAAGTCATTGTTGTTCATGTCTGAATCTTTGTGACCTCATTTGAAATTTTCTTGGCAAAGATACTAGAGTCCTTTGCCATTTCCATCTCTTGTGCATTTTACAGAAGAAGAAATTGAGGTATATGGGGTGGCTTGCCATTTCCTTCTCCAGCTCATTTTATAGATGAGGAAACTGAGGCAAATAGGGTCAAGTGAATTGCTCAAATTCACACAGCTGTTAAGTATCTCAGATCATATATGAACTCTTGAAGACGAGTCTGACACTAGGTCTTGCGCTTTATCCACTTTGCCATCTAGTTGCCCCCTGGTACAGAGTAGGTTCTTAATTAGTATTTCTTGATTACATGAATTAATTTTTTCCATTTTCAATAAAGGCATTCAGGTTCTTCCTGAGGTTACCCATAATGTCCTCATTTGAACTAGTAATTCAAAGGATAGGGACCATAACTATGATTTCATCCTAGCAAGAAATTCTTTTTATACAAAGTGAATACCTTTTCTGTACTTTATAATTATCTAAAGCAGTTGTATCAAACTCAGGTAGAAAGAAGGTATAAGAATACTTTAGAAAATTCTATATGAAATGTATCTATATTCTGTTGTGTTTTTAAAATATCTTAATATTTCCCTGTTACATTTTAATATGATACTGATTGAACTTGACAGTTGTTGACTGTGGTGGATACCCCTGGCCTGTTGAGCACTTGTCATTCAGCCAGTATGTATTAGAGACAGCACTTGAAGCCAAGAAGATGCTCCCACCAGGATACAATTCTATACTTCTCCATCATGCCTGAAGTTCCTGAAGATCCTGAAGATCTCTTTCTCCTTGGATCTCATACCTCAGATGAACCTTCTAACTCTGGGAGACCCTGGGGGAGAGGGTCAGGTAAAAGTCCCCTTCTAGAGCCTTCATTTCAGATGGGTGTTGAGGCCAGCCTTTCTTTCATTTGACATCATGCCCTCTTGTGGGCAATCTTCTCCCTAAATTTTCAGCTTCCTTTCATTTCTTATTTTCTTCATTAAAATGTAAGCTCTTTGAGGGCCCTTTATTTTTTTTAACTTGTATTTGTTTTCTCATCTCTTAACACAATGCCTGATACATAGTAAGTACTTAACAGGTGCTTATTGACTCACTGACTCTATGTCACAAGAAGTCAGAGATCTAAGGTCAGGATTTTTCTATGGGTAGATTTGAAAGTGGGATAAAACATTCACTTCCAGGTGCCATTAAAAGAGAGGAATCTGAATCTGTCAGTCCCACCTTCACCCCAGCCTTCTCTACTATCTTAGTAGAGTCTTACTCAAAGGTTGCCATCAGATTCCAACCTGGATGAAAATCATCACTGACCAATGTGGAGAAAAAGGCTGAAAAGAATATATATAAAAGAAATATTCCTCAGACATAAGAAATAAACAGACTCTCATTTAAAAATAACTGCTGGTTAAAAGAAGGAGTAGAAACTTCTATTATAAAAAAGATCCAAAAGTTTGACTCAGGGCAATGGACTCATTTACTTAGAAGAGACGTCATTAAAAGTAGGAGACTACTCAAAATTTGGTTTACTATTAGCTAATTATTGGCAGGGAGTGGGGATGGGGAAGACATTTAACTTTATTTTCTGATAGGAAGGTTAATGTAATGAAAAGGCACTTTTTGGAGTGTTTTAGCCTTTAACATTAACTCAACAGTTTTTGAAGAAAATAGAAAATGTGGTTATCACATTTAATCTGGAGGTAACCCTTTGTGACCAATTACCAATTTACTGAACAGCTCATTGGAAAAGAAAAACATTATGATTTTCTTTTTGAAGATGACACAGGTTCAAAGAGGAAATGAAAGTCAATTCAATTAAACAAATATTAATTAGATTTTGGTTTCATATTGGTTTCATCCCCAGTTTGTAGTCCCAGTGGAAACATGAGACAAATGAAAGACCTTAAATGGGAGTCATAGGATCCAAGTTCTAATTGTCTCTGCTGTGTGACTTTGGGTGTCATTGAATTTTCTAGGACTCTGTTTCCTCACTTGGAAAATGAAAGAGGCTAGATTCCCTCTAAGGACCCTTCCAAATCTTGATCTGTGAAACAAGTTTATTCTCTCTGATAATGAAAGGCAAGATTAATTAAGAGTGGCTCTTTAGAACTAAGCCGACTAAGAATGTTACCTATCATATACAATACTCATTGTCTTCCCATTCTCATATACAATATTTCATTTTAAATAGCAACAATGTATCTATTTTATCTCTAATAACAATATTTTATAACCTTGGGCAAGTAAGTCATTTAATCAGTCATCCTCAGTTTTCTTCTCTGTAAAAGAGATAAAAATAATTGTAATATCAAATATACTATCAAGACTCAGACATTATATTGGAAAGTTTTCTCAAAATGATATTTCTTCCTCTTTCCTCTTCCTTTGTTATAACAGGTTCCTTATGTAATCTCTCTTTAAGGAGAGGGGTCAGGCAAACATGTATTTGTAAAAGAAGATGGTATGGGGCGGCTAGGTGGCACAGTGGATAGAGCACTGGCTCTGGAGTCAGGAGTGCCTGAGTTCAAATCCGGACTCAGACACTTAATAATTACCTAGCTGTGTGGCCTTGGGCAAGCCACTTAACCCCATTACCTTGCAAAAAGCCTAAAAAAAAGTTTAAAAAAAGAAGATGGTATAAAAAGAGATGTCAAAAACTTTTTAGAATAAATGTTGGTTGGTTGTTCTTTGTACTCAAAGAAGACTAAACTTACATCACTCACTATACTACGGTCAAAGTACAGAATGTCCAATTGTGTCTGATCAGACCAATATGATCTCAAAAGAACTAACATAAATTTTTGTAACAGAGATGTCTCTAAATTCACATATCTCACATTTCTTTTGAACGACTGCAATTCTGCTTTGCTGATAGAGCACAGCACCTTCTTTGATGTGGGCATGTCATGTTGGTTGGTCCTGTGACAGTTTCTTCCATGTCTTCCAGTCAGTACCAACGTTCTTCAGAGAGACCTTGAGAATGCCCTTCTATTGCATCTCCTTATTTCTCTGTAAGACACTTAACACAAGTTAACTCACACAAGTGAGTTCTCTGTAAAATAGTTTTTTAGGCAAAGGTGCATTTGACATTGTAACAATATAGCCAGTTCATCAGAGTGGCACTCTCAGCCAAAGATTTTGAATGCTTGACAGTTCAGCTCAAGAAAGGACCTCAGTGCCCAATACTGTTATGACTTGTCAGGTGAATTGAAGTGTACTTGTATTAGTAATGTCAAAGACTGATTGTGAATACCAGATGACATAGTATATTTAAAATATTTTGAAAATTTGAAGTAATTTCATAAATAAGGTATTATGATAATTATCATAATTTTTCTATTATTTAAAGCATATTTGATGATTCAAGCTACCAGGTCATGTCTTGCTGTTTGCTAGGCACTAGTTGCCCAAGCTGCATAATTTATATCCAAGTCAGTTCTTCTTAGGCTATGCTTTCTGCAATTTCTGCTGGAGATAATCTGCTCCTGAATTGCCTTCTTTATTTCCATAAATACATCTGCATGACTTGGGCATTTGTTTGATACTTCGTTGTTGATATATGATTGACTGAGTTCATGTTGATGTCACCCATGAAAGGTCTTTTAATACTATTCTTAGATCTTATCTGTTACAAAAGCTCCATCCAGAGACAATCCAGTGATATGTGTATTTGGTATTTATTCACTCTTTCTAGATGAAGTGATATTTCTCTAGCTTTTTTTTGACTTGATTATCATATGCCAAGAGAATATAAAGATACATATATACATGCACAAACATATATATATATATATATATATACATACACACACAACTATTCTATATTTCAATATATTATTAATCCACAAGCTTTCAGCTTCTTGCTTGATCTGCTCATCTTTATATAAATATATAAATTATGTGTATATAATATATATATGTATATAAATTATATAAATGACAAGAAATTGTCCACATCTTCATTCTTTGGGTTCCCCTCCTCTACTTTCTTCACTTCTCAAACCTCTCTAGGACATTTTATTTTTTATTGATGATGAATTATTTTCTTATTTGTATTTTTTGACTCTGTTTTCAATTGGTCATTAAGGAAACCCAGCATTTTATTACTTTTTCCCTCCCTCCTTATCCCATCCCCTAACCCTCAAGATTTGATTTTGCTGCCTTTAATTAGAAAATGTTTTCTATTGCATGCAGTTTATAGATATTGATGGCATCCCCCAGTGCTTTTTTTTTTGTTCAAGTCACTTCTATGACTTGTCCTTGAACATTCCACTTTTCAGACTATGATTCTTACTATTCCAATAGCCACTGCATTTACTGTTATGTGAAAGTCCTGGAATATTTTTTTTTATTTTCCTTTAAATGTTGTGGGAGAATGCATTTGTTCATGATCATAGAAGCTGATTATTCCCATCACTTTTTCTAAGTAATCTGAAAATAAGTATTAATTTTATTAATCTGTTTTATTTTTAATTTCAATTTCTGATTTGTGTTAATTTTAATAGCTAGAATTTATATTGAATAAAGTTATTTATATATGTTAACATATTTGATTCTCACAACAACACTCTTAGATATATGCCATTATTATCTCTATTTCAGAAATAAGGAAACTGAGGTAGAGGAGAGGTGACTTGTCCAGGTCCTACCATTACTATGAGTCTGAGACAGAGCTCAAAATAATTCCTTCCTTCCTTAGTTCATGTTCCATAATCTATCTATTATATTTGGGTTAAATGAAGGTTTTCTATTCTACTAATTGTGTGACCTGGAACAAGTCACTTAACCTCAGTTTCTTCAACTATAAAATGGAGATAATAGCATTTACCTCCCATGTTGTTGTAGGATCAAATGAGATAATATTGGTAAAGCACATAGTGGGCACTATAAAATGCTTGTTGCTTTCTTTCCTCTTTAGATTTTCATAACCTTTTGATTTAATGTCTTATTTCATCTAATCCAGGCTCAGGGTTAAGTGATTTCATATTTATCACCCTTCAATGACTGACCTCATGTTATTGTGTGACTTAGAGCTGAGAGTATAGCATAGTGAATAGAATGCTAGTCCTGAAGTTAGGAGACTGAGTCCAAATCCAATCTTAGACTCTTACTGTGTGACCTTGGGCAAATCACTTATCCCTGATTGCCCTGGATCCAAGGTTATCTCTAGTCATCTGAATCATATCTAGAAACCCTCCTCACTCAGATTTCTTCTCTTTGAAATTGAGATAATAATAGCATATTTCTAAGGATTGTGAGGATTGTGAGAATTAAATGTGCTAAAATATATAAAGCACTTTTAAAAATATGTCATGGCATCACATTCCTGATGTCATGGTATTCTTTGAGAACAAAGGACAAACATCATCATAATTGATAAGAAGCAATATGAAGGCCTTCACTTTAACTTTTAAGATCTCACTTCCAGTTTGTTATGTTATGGTACATAATGAAGATAACTATGCCTTTAGCCTATTGCATGTTCTCTCTTAGTTTGTCTTTTTGAATGAACAGGACCATCTGCATTGATGCATTTCTAGCAAGTGGAGTAATGGTATTTCTGTGAGGTATTTTGCCCACCCCCCTACAATGCAAAGAGTGTCACTGACTGATATCTTTCATAACCTAATCATCAGAATGGCTTCCTGGAAAGCCCATCTGTAACCTAAGGGACCCTGTCTAATTCGGTTACCCTTATGGCTAGTTGTATCACACTGATTGGATTGCTAAACAAAGCAGCAATATCAGCTGAACACTGTTTAACATTATTTCAGGGTTCCTGCTAAGTTTTCACAGATACTTAAATAGATTTTAGATGCCCACCATCTTGGCTGGCATTGACCATCTTTTCTATTTCTTGTTCCCCTTTTTCCCTGTTCCTACCTTATAGCATGGATGATGAGCAAGACTTTAAGTGGCTTTTGAGTGCTATATTTTGGTGGTTGAAAGAACAATGCTGAACATTGGTTATCTGATATTGATATTAGTTTCTTATTGATTTCTGTTTTGAGTCAACTAAATTGCTGAGCTTATTTCAGAGGGAGAATTCCAAATTCCAAATTCAAGATGGATTTTCATTTAAAGACAAGAATCTGATTTTCCTGTGGTTTTGCTTAATTTCATCTCTAAACCCCTCCTGGTCACCACCACCTCCACCACCCTCCAAAAAAATGCAAACTAAAACAGTCTTGTCAAATAATGAATTATCTGGGAATTCACTTTTTAAAAGTCTTACGAATAGCTCTGACAAATCAGTTTCAGATTCAATGAGCATCTGGAATCTTCTTAAAACTAGAATCTTCAGATTCTTAAATTATCATGTTTCATAGTTATATACAAGGTAATGTTCTTTTAAAAATAACAACCATATACCATGTGAGGAATCATTGGTTCTCAATAACCTGAGCATATAAATTATGTCTATTCTAAAAATCAGAGGATAGGAAATGAAAGTACTGATAGTTATTTTCCTAGACTATTGTTTTATTCCTCAGTCATGTTTTCAATGAATTCCAAAAGAAGTTGGTATCACAGAAGTGATAACTTTATAGTTTGCTCCTAAAAGCACACATATCAACAGAAAAGTAATAGCACAGATTTAGGAATTCCTCTTTTCTATACCTTTACCCCCAATTCAAAATGGGTATAACTAATATGTGATATTCAGACAAGAGGAACATATGCTAGTAACTGAATATATGCTACTACTTGAAATGAGAGTAGTGCAATTGATGATTGAGAAAAGCAAGAAACACTTAGAAATTCTCCTTAAAATGAAAGAGACAGTCTGAGGCAATAGTACATAAAGTTTTCCACTAAAAATATATGAATCTCATTACTCAATTTCCATGAAAAATGTTCATTCTTTTCTTCAAACATCCTTATAGAAAATTGATCAAATAATCTCAATCTTGCAGAAGAAAGTTTAGAATTCCAGCATTCAAACCTGGTCTGCCTTCTAAGAGAATTCTATCTTCTCAACTGAGGGAACTTTGTCTCATTTTTTTAAAGAAATAATTGAGGTTATTCATTAAGAGTTCCCTCTTTATAACTTCTCTTTTCACATCTTTTATATGTCATCCTCCATTATCTCCTCCTTCATCTATATTTCACATCAAGAGACAGCATTACTTCTTTTCAAAGCAAATCCAGCTAACATGCACAAATGATTCCATGCCATTCTATTATCCCTGGAATATCTCCCCTTCTATCATCCCTGTTCTCTCTTTTATCTTCCATCCCTACTTGTCTAACTGCTTCTCTACTGTATACATACACCACATCTTTCTCATTCCAAAAAAGAAAATTCTTATTTGGTCCATCCTTCCCCATTATCATTTTATATTTTTTTTTTCTCTTTATCTTGGCTAAACTCTTTGAGATAGTCATCTACAATTGGTGTCTTCACTTCCTCTCACACTATTCTTTTTTTTTTTTTTAGTTTTTGCAAGACAATGGAGTTAAGTGATTTGTCCAAGATCACACAGCTCGGTAATTATTAAGTGTCTGAGTCTGGATTTGAACTCAGGTCCTCCTGACTCCAAGGCTAGTGCTCTATCCACTGTGCCACCTAGCTGCCCCATCAAATGTTATTCTTATACAGAAGATTCTCAGTACTATTCATTCAACCCTAAAGTCTCTCTTAACAACTAGTCTTGCATCTCCAACTACCTATTGAACATCTCATATTGGATGTCCTATAGATATTTTATACTTAATTGAACTCATTATTTTTCCCTAAACTTTTGCTTCTTTCTTACTTCCCCATTAGTATTGAGGATACTACCACCCTCCTAGTTCTCTAGGTTCCCAATCTAATTGTCATCCTCAATCCCTCACTCTTATCACATAATCAAATAGTTACCAAGACCTGTAATACAAAGTATGGATTGATTTTAGGGCCAATTGAGCTAATTTTTGCCTAACAATGAAGATCAAGAAAACATTGATTCTCCACCACCCAGTGTCTTCATCATCCATACCTGGAACCATCAGTATAAACAAAAGGAGAAATCATGAATGCTATGGATAAGTTCACTTAATTTGGCAGTATACTTTCCAGGGATATACACAAAGATGATAAGGTTAATGCACACATTGCCAGAGAAAGCTTAGCATTTGGAAAATTCTGAAAGAATTTGTGGACCTGAAGGTCTATAGATCTGCTGTACTGACTTTATTATTGTATACCTTTGAAACTTGGATAATCTACCAACATCATACCAGAAAACTGAACTGCTTCCATTTAATTGTCTTAGTAAGATACAGAAAACCACATGATACAGGTTCTTTCTTGGGCTGAACTACCAAATATTTAAACTCTACTGCAGAGAGCACAATTCTGATGGGCTGGCCACCCAGTTCAAATGCCAAAAGGAAATTTGCCAGGCACTCATATGGTGGTCAGAAGAAGTTATACAAAAAGTAATACATTCTCAAGGTCTCTCTGAAGAACTTTGGTATCAGTTGTGAGACATGAGAGACTCTTGAACAAGATAGTTCAGCATGTTGTGCCCTCATCAGAAAAGTTGTCTGGTCTAAGCAAAGCAGAATTGTAGTAACTCAAAAGAAATGTAAGCTGCACAAATTTAGAGATGTTTCTCTCCCAAGGTCATACATGTGCCTGACCTTGAAGCCTTCTATATTGGTATGATCAACCTAAGTTGGACACATTGTACATTAATTCCAATATTACAATGTAATTTTGATCCTCTGAGTATGAAAGACAAACAATAACAATAATTAAAGCTTGTTGACTTGATGTTAAACCAAATTTAAACCTGCTGAGAGGTCAATTGTAAAAGGCATTTTCATGTACAAAAGATGAACTATGTTGAAATCACTTTTAAAGAAAAAGTTTTTTATTCGAAATTTAGAACATATGAGGCTTAATGAGCATGAAATTCTTTGGTGTTACAAATGAAATCCTGGTGTTTGGCTGAGATAAATAAATAGCTTGGAAATGAATGTTGACACCACTGGTGGAGCTCATCTTTCTACAAAAGGTGAAAAGTAGGTCATCAACTATGCAGACTGATCATCCAGATGTCTGTTTCAGGTGAGAAAAACCCATTGTTAAAGTAAATCTGAATATAGAAAAGAAAATGAAACTGTGAAACAAAGGTCCATTTTTTTTCAATTCCATTATTCATCTTTTGATTTCATCTGACTTTCTGAAGAATATCCGTCATCCTAGATCACTTTTCATCTTCTGGTACTCTGTGAAATATGGTTCAATATTGAAATAAGAGATGATAGAGTATTTATTTAGCTCCTATTGTGCTGTGACAAATATGGAGCTATGGCAAAGATGGAGATATGCATATAATCACGCTATACAATTCCTATGCTCAAGAAACTTACATTTTATTGGAGAAGACAATGTATAAGGGGGAGCTGAGAGTAGGAAGAATATGTATTTGGTGGTGTGTGGTGAAGGTTTGGACCAAAGCAAGATAAAAGAAAAGCTGAACTATTAGAGACAAGTAACTCCAGGAGTCCTAGGGGAAAGCAGAGTCTAGGTCACTATTGGTCAGCAGGTAGAGGTGATAGTAGTACACATGAAGGTCAGTGTCTATGTGCAAGTTGCAACTGATTACCAAAGGGTGATTCAAGTGACACAAGTATCAAGAAACTTTACAAAAAATAGCTTCACAAATTATATTATGCTTTAATATTTGTAAAGTTCTTTACAAATATCTCATTTGATCCTCACAAAAACTTGGAGAGAGAGTGTTATTTTTTAAGCCTCATTTTACAGATGAGGATACTGAGACATAAAGAAGTTAAGACTTGCCCAGTATCACATAGTAAGTAAATGTCTTAGGCAAAAATGTGAACTTACACCATCCTAATTCCAGACCCAGATCTTTATCCATTGCATTACTTACCTGCTTTTATAAATTGGAATAAGTGATGGAATAATTATCTATCAAGAGTTAGGGATAACCAATGAACATCACACTTTGGAATCCATATAATGTTGAAATATCTAGAGAAAAGTCCCCCATATATTAGTTAATCCTGTTGAGAGTTTATGAGAGGATATGAATAAGAGTTGCTTAGGGAAAAAAGTATATATGAGTTGGAATTTGCACCACTGGAAGGAAGGTTTACCTCGTGAAGGTTTACCTCGTGAACCACAGACTCATTAAGATATTGAGATTGGGAGTATTGTTCAGAGGATGGGCAGAATATTGAAATGACTGCCTTTGTCTGCTTCAATACTTCTTGGCTATCATTATCAGCCTGTTGATTTCTGCTCCATTTCATCAAAATAGTAGTTTTGAAAACTATAGAAATGACAACTTTACTGACTGAATTTCCATTAACCCTCCTGTCCCCTTCTCAAATACACTGAGAGAGTTTCATTGACAGAGACATTTTAAACCAGATTTCTAATTCAAATCTTTAGGATCCTTTAGAACAAAATATGTTTACATTTGGTACGTCCTCTGTCTGATTAGCATATTACTGGATTCATCTTCTGGAATTCCTTTTATTGAGATTTGCTGTCTGCTAAATTTAAAACCTCATTTCCTGCTACTTCTTTCATTCCTTTCATCCCTATCCAGGTTAGCCCTACCTTTTTCTAGTTGCTATTCTCCTTTGAACTTCTCTTCAGCTACTCCTTCTGGAATCTCCTCTGCTAACAAATTATTGTCATCCTAGATCTCTTTTTGTCTTCTGGTACTCTGTGAAATATGGTTCAATACTGAAATTACCTAATCCTTTGTCATCCAATTCATTTCAATTCAGTTGGGTTTAATCTAGTAAAGCATTTTTACCTATCATTTTTTATAATGTTTTGAATTTTACAATTTTTCCCCAACCTCCCTTCTCTCCCCCCAGTCTGATAATCTTTACATTGTTTCTGTGCTATACATTGATCAAAATTGAATGTGTTGAGAGAAAAATAATATCCTTGAGTAAAAAATAAAATATAATATAATATAGAGAGCAAAATTGGTTAGTACATAAGAAAACTTTTTTTAATTGGAGGTAATAGTCTTTAGTCTTTGTTTAAACTCCACAGGTCTTTCTTTGGATACAGATGGTATTCTCCATCACAGATACTCTAAAATTGTCCCTGATTATTGTGCTGATGAAATGAGCAAATCCATTAAAGTTGATCATCACCTCCATGTTGCTGTTATGGTGTACTATGTTCTTCTGACTCTGCTCATCTTGCTCAGAATCAATTCATGGTAGTTTTTCCAGGCTTCTCTGACTTCCCATCCTTCCTGGTTTCTAATAGAACAATAGTGCCACAATTTGTTCAGCCATTCCACAATTGATGGACATTCACTTGATTTCCAATTCTTTGCTTCACAAACAGAGCTGCTATGAATATTTTTGTACAAGTGATGTTTTCACTCTTTTACATGATTTCTTCAGGATATAGACCAGTAGAGGTATTTGCTAGATCAAAGGGTATGCACATTTTCATTACCCTTTGGGTGTCATTCCAAATTGCTCTCCAGAAAGGTTGGATCAGTTCACAGCTCCACTAATATTGTATTGGTGTCCCAAATTTCCCACATCCATTCCAGCATTGCTCACTATCCTTTCTGATCATATTGGCTGATCTGAGAGGTGTGAATTGGTACCTCAGGGATGTTTTAATTTGCATTTCTCTAATCAGTAATGATTTAGAGCAATTTTTCATATGACTATGGGTAGCTTTGATTTCCTGAACTGTAAATTGCCTTTGCATATCCTTTGACCATTTGTCACCAGGGGAATGATTTTTTTTTTATAAATTTGGCTCAGTTCTCTATATATTTTAGAAATAAGTCCTTTGTCAGAAATACTAGTTGTAAAAATTATTTCCCAATTTACTACATTTCTTTTTATCTTGGTTACAGTGTTTTGTTTGTACAAAAGCTTTTTAATTTAATGTAATCAAAATTATCTAGTTTGCTTTTAATGATGTTTTCCATCTCTTCTTTGGTCATAAATTGTTTCCCTTTCCATAGATCTGACAGGCAAACTATTCCTTGATCTCCTAGTTTGCTTATAGAATTAGTAGAAAGACATTTTTAGAAAATGAATATATGTGGGGCGGCTAGGTGGTGAAGTGGATAGAGCACCAGCCTTGGAGTCAGGAGTACCTGAGTTCAAATCTAGCCTCAGACACTTAATTACCTAGCTGTGTGGCCTTGGGCAAGCCACTTAGCCCCACTGCCTTGAAAAATCTAAAAAAAATGAATATATGTTCTAGGCCCTAGGGAAAAAAACAACTATACTTTTTACCCTTCAGGAACTTATATTCAAGCAGTGTGGCAATTCTTAATCTTTGTGCGTGAGAGATTTCTTTGGCAGTTTGGTGAAGTTCATGGAGCTCTCCTCAAAATGTTGGTAAGTAATTGAAGGAAAAACTAAATTTCAGTTAAAGGATATAAAGATGTAATTTTTTTCCCCTCCAAGTTCACAGATCTCCTAAAAAGCTATCTATAATTATAACCTGGGTTAAGGTTTAGGGGATGTTGAAGACAGTCTAAACCAACTCTTGGGAGCTAACTATTAAATTTTCAGTGTTAGCATTTATAACTTGTAAATGGACAAATGTTACAAATCAGGTCTTGATATATTGTTTTGTTTATTGTCTAGACTTAAGAAAGTGATGGAGAAAATACTAATGATGGAGATTAAACAGTGTGCTATGGGTACATATTTTTTTCCCGAGAAAGAAGTTTGTTAAATATCTATCAACACATCCCTAGTAAAGAATCCTTATTCTAGAAACACACATACACACAGTTCTGATGACAGAGATATCTTTAAACTAGATTTCTAATTTAAACCTTTGGGACCTTTTAGGACACAGATATATCCACATTTGGTGCTTCCCCTGTCTGATTATTATGTTGTTAGATGCATCTTCCTGAATCCCTTTGATTAAGAGTTGAATATGAATATATATACATATATACAATGTATACAATTATAATATAATTATAATGTAATAACCATTACATATTAGATTTATAATTATAATCCTATTATATAATTCACAACTACATTATATAATATAACTATATGTTATATGAAATATAATATAGTATGATTATATTTATATAATGTATACAAAAGAGCATACAAGATTATATGAGAAGAGAAGTACCTCGCTGCTGAGATGGACAGTGACCAGGAAAGCCCTCTGTTCAAAATGGCTCATCAACTGAGACTGAGAGCATCAGGGATTGATTCCAAAAGGTAGCAGCATGGAAGAAGTATATTTCAGGGATGAAGAACAGTCAGAATAAGGTGTAAGGATGGTAGCTGGTGCTTCCCCAATGATCAAATGAAGGAACACTTATTAAATGTGAACTCTGTGGCAAGCACTATGCTGGGGGTACAAATACAAAAACAGAGATCATCCTAGTCCTCAAGAAACTTATACTTACAGTAAAAGGAAACACAACACTGAGGAGAGTGTTGTCTAGGAAGAGATTTTTATAGTCTCAAGGATGGTGAGTGGGGCCACAGGAATGAAAAAATAAGCATTTTGGGGGGACCAATTATGTATCCATCACTGGGCTATGCTTTGCAAAGATGTTATCATTTGACCCTCATAACCACCTTGTAAGATTAAATGCTATAATTATGCCCATTTTACAATTGAGAAAATGAGGCACATAAAGGTTAAGTGATTTGGCCAGGATCACACATCGAATAAGTGTCTGAGATGAATTTGAACTCAAGTTTTCTGTACTCCAGCCCTAAAGCATTATCCACTGCCCCACCTGCTGATCAGCTACTTCAATAGGAGGAGTAGACTGGCATTTCCCTTAAAGGAATAATGCCAGAGTGTACATTCATAATCCTAGAACTAGAGAAGAAACAGAGGCTGGTATGTTGGTAGGTGTTTAATAATTGGCTCCCCAGGGAAGAAGGGGAATGTATGAACAGTGTACCACTTTTTTGGTTTATGCAAGGCAGTGGGGTTAAGAGACTTGCCCAGGGTCACTTAGGTAATTATTAAGTTTCTGAGGCTGGATTTCAACTCATATTCTCCTGACTCCAGGGCTGGTGCTCTATCCACTGTGCCACCTAGCTGACCCAGAATGATGTACTTTTAAGTTTCATTTGCCTTCTTAACAATTTTTTTCTTTACTTTCTTAAATTTTGAGATAATCAAAAACAATAAATCAAGAGGTAGATCTAAGATTCTTCATATACTTAAGATCCAGAAAATATCCCAGAAACAAATCCTGTTGAGAAAATCCAGGAAAAAAAATCACTTTGAGATTGTGGTCCAGCCCGACTTGGCATAGGGAGATGGACAAGGAGGTCTGAGAACATTGTAGGAAGGCTTGAGCAAGAATCATAATTGGTCTGGAGCAGTCCAATACTCAAGGAGAGAACAGCACCAGGGCAAGAGGATATGTCAGACTCATTCTGGGTTATCCCCAGACATACACTGTAGTACTGTGATGGGAAAAGTTGTCATCTGGCAGTTTTGTGGTCCACTACCCAGTCCCAGGGCATAGATATAGAATGTAGTGAGAAAGAGATGTGGGCACTGTTGTGATTTTTTTCCAAGCAGGAAGGTCCAGGATGGTTTAAGGAGAAAATACCAGCAGTAGAAGTTCACCTCAGCTGTAAAGAAGGGTCTAACAATTTACAATGTCTAGCCCAGACTATGGAGAAATAACCAGGGAAAGTAATCCTGGACCAAAAGGGAGCCTGCAATTGTGACCACTCTAAGAAAACAGAGATTTCAACTTGGTTGATAGAGCCAAAGTCTATTCAGCAGCAATCTACTCTTGCTTAGACTTAAACCCCAGTCAGGAACTTGAAGAGCCTAGATTAAACTACTTTTTGGAGCACCTAAAGCTTTTATGCTCTTGACCAGTCCCCGGGATTCTACATTCCACATTCAGAACCTCAATAAAGAAACAAGATTTGGCCAGACGTTTCTTTCAGAAATACCACAGAGCCCAGCCCTAATATCTAGTCCAAAGTCAGGAAGAAGACTAGAAGAATGAGCAAACTAAAAAAGGATCACACTATAAGGAGTTATTATGGCAGCAGGAATACTCAAAATACAAACCTAAAAAAGAATGATTCCAAAATATCTATAAGCATTGGCTCAAAAAATAAAAACAAAACCAAAAAAAACCACAGTTTGGGCATGTACTCACCTAGAATTCCCAGAAAAGATGAAGTATGAGCTTAAAAAAAGTTAATTTTTATATAAATGGAATAAAAGATCTTGAGAAGAGGAAATGGAAAAGAAATGAAAGTTATTGGAAAAGAAAAATTAGAAAGGGAAATAATGGCTTGGCACACAAAATATAAAAGCAACACTCCTAGAAAATTAGAATGGACCAAATAGAAGCCAATGACTTCATAGGGTCACAAGAAATATTAAAACAAAATCAAAAGGCAGAAAAATTAGAGGAAATTATAAGGTTATCACATAGGAAAACAACTGACTTGGGAAACAGATGGGAGGAATTTAAGAATCTATGGATTATTTTAATCCCATAACTCTATTATGAAAAAACCACAACAAAGTCTAGTGATCTTTTTAAAAGTAATATTGAAAGAAAATTGACTACAACTCTTAGAATCAGAAGGCAAAGAAGAAATAGTAGGTCTCTACTGCTCATCTCCTAAAAGAAAATCTGAAATGAAAACTCTCAGGAATAACATAGCCAAAATCTTTCAAAGAAAAAAAAATACTGTAATAAACTAGGAATAAAGAATTCAATTGCCAAGAAGCCACAGACAGAATCCCACACTACTTAACTTCCTTACTATAAAGAGGGGGTGAGATGGACTATAATATTCCAGAAAACAAAAGATTTTTTGTTTGGTCATTTCAATTATCCCCAGATCTTTATGCCCCTATTTGAAATTTTCTTGGAAAAGATACAAAAATGATTTATCATTTCCTTCTTCAGCTCATTTTATAGCTGAGGAAACTGAGGCAAACAGTTTGCCCACAACTATTAAGCATTTGAGTCCAGATTTGCATCCAGGTCTTCCTAATTCTCTACTGTATCACCCATGAATATGGACTTACAGAAAGAAGTACTTGCCTAGCAAAACTGTGTATAATGCTACACAAGATAAAATGGATATTTAATTAAATAGAAGACTTACAAGCTTTCAGGTGAAAAGACTACAGCTGCAGAAAAACTTCGAAGTTCAAATATAATACCAAAGAGAAACTTAAATGAATAGTGATTAAGGACTAAAGAATAAAATGCTTACATTCAGAAATGGGTAGATGATTCATGTGTCCCCTGTGATTCCTATTATGATAGTATTTATGAGGGAATCCTATCAGACAAGGTGTGGGAGTGATTCAATAAAAAAATGGATTATAGTGGTGCCCTTGACAATACTGAGGAAGTTTGAAAGAGGGTGGTTGGTCTCGTCTGTTAGCAAAGATCAAAATGACATCACTATTTTGAGACAAATTTCAATGTATCTGACTGTGACTTATCAGACCATTATGAGCTCATAAATCAACCATAAGTTGGGCACAAATAGTCCATGTGAATACATGGGTTGAGTTCACTACAGATATCATGTTTCCTTTGAGCTGCTTCAATTCTGCCTTCCTCGTAGATAGCAGTAACCTTATTGATGCTGGGAGGTCTTTTGCTAGTGTCTCCCATGCTGTATAACCAATTCTAAGTTCTTTAATACGACCTTCAGGATGCTTCAGTATCACTTATTCTGACCCACTTGTAAGCACTTATCCTATGTGAGTTCTCCATAAAATAGTTTTTTGGCAAGCATATGTCTGGCATTCTAACAATGAATCCAACCCATCATAGTTGCACTCTCTGTAGTAATGTTGCAATGCTAGGCAGTTTAGTTCAAGAAAAGACCTCAGTGTTTGGCATGTTCTCCTGCCAGGTGATCTTCAGAACCTTCCTAAGACAATTTATTTTATTTTAGATTTTTGCAAGGCAAATGGGGTTAAGTGGCTTGCCCAAAGCCACACAGCTAGGTAAGTGTCTGAGACCAGATTTGAACTCAGGTACTCCTGACTCCAGGACCAGTGCTCTATCCACTGCACCACCTAGCCACTTCCCTAAGACAATTTAAATGGAATTGATTCAGTTTCCTGACATGGTGCTAGTGGACAGTCCTGGTTTCACAGGCATATTTCAATGAGGTCAGCAAAACAGATCTGTAGACCTTTGGTTTGGTAGTCAAATACCTCTTTTATTTTACACTTTGTTTTGAAGCCTCCCGAATACTGAGCTAGCTCTGGCAGTGCATGTGCCAACCTCATTGTCAATGTGTACTTCCTTGGAAAGGACACTGCCAAGGTAAGTGAACTTGTCCAAACTATTTAAAATAACTTCTCCATTTGCTGTAATCAGTGGTTACACATATGAATGGGGTGGTGCTGGTAGATGTTTTCTTAGTGTTAATAGACCAAAATTAGCTCAAGCACAGAGAATTGATTCATACTTTATTGTATCTCAGCTTCAGAGGCTGCACTGAGTGCACAATCATCTGCAAACAGGAGCTCATGCACCAATATTCTTTTCATTTTGGTCTTGGCTTGTAGCCTTTTGAAGTTGAAGAATTTTCCATCAGTGAGGTAGCTGACCTTGAGGCCATGTTCAATTTCAGTGAAGGCCTTTAATAACATGGCTGAAAACATCCTTGTGAGCAAGGACAGATCCTTGTTTCACTCCATTGAAGATTAGGAAATATTGAAAGCATTGTTTACTATCCAGAACATGGGCATGTATACCATCATGAAATTGATGTACAATATTGATGGACTTATCTGGGCAAGCAAATTTTGACATAATTTTCCACAAACCCTCATGACTTATGGTATCAAAGGCCTTGGTCAAATCTACACATGATGTATACAGACCTCTATTCTATTCCTGGAATTTTTCCTGGAGTTGCCAGGCAACAAACACCTTATCAACTGTTCTTTGACCCTTTCTGAAGCCACACTGACTCTCAGGGAGGTGACCATTTTCCAGGGGTAGGATCAGCCTATTGAGAAAGACTCTGGCAAGAATCTTACCAGAAATGACTAACAGAAGAACATCCTGTGATTGTCACAGGACAATCTATTTCCTTTTCCTTTATAGAGATGGATGATGAAGGCATCCTGAATTCTTGGGGGGGGAAAGCTCTTCATGCCATTAATCTGAAAAATTTCATCTAATTTTTGGATGAGCAATTGACCCCCCTACCCCTTATAGATCTCAGTTGGAACAGAAGCAGCCACTTGAAAGGAGCCTAATGGCATTCAAAACCTCTTCTTCAGTTGGAACTTCAGCAAGGGACTGATATATTTCCATTTGAGGCAAATGTTCAATGACTTCTGCCTTGATTGATGATGGTCTGTTAAGAACACTATAGAATTATTCAATCCATCTCTCTAGGATCATGTCCTTATCATTAATCATTGTGGATCCATCAGCACTGGGTAGTTGAGATGCACCATAAATAGCCTTCAGGGCATCATGAAAGCATTTTGGTTTGTTACTGTCTGCATTAAATTGAATTTCATCTGCCTTCTTACTGAGCCAAGAGTCCTGCATCTCTTTAAGCATCACTTGTGCTTTATTTTTGAGGAATTAAAAGCTGTCTTCTCAGAAATGGATGAACTATGCTGCCAGAAAACCTCAGTTTTCATTTAGTAGCTTCTGTATTTCTCCATCATTTTCACCAAATTGGTCTTTGTGTTTGCAATTGTTCTGGATTAGACGAGCAAATGCAGTGCTGCATACCAGATCTCTGAAAGCTGCCCACTCTTTTTCTGCTCCATATTGCTAACTGTATGTTGTTTCAGTTTTTCCTTCAAGTTAGCAACAAACTGTTCCTGATCAGAGAGATACTCTAAGCTCTTGACACTTATTCTTCTAGTATTCATTTTGCCTTGGGGTCACTGCTTAGACTGAATATGAATATTTAGCTTAGAGAGGATGAGTCTGTGAACAGTCCAGCACTATGCCTCTGTCCACCACACCTTGCCTTTGTCACTCATACATCCTGTCTGTCTCTTCTTCTTTTGATCACATAGTCTAATAGATGCCAATATTAGCTACAAGGGTGCATCCTGGAAGTTTTATTGTGGTTAAATAAATGGAAGACAGTGTTTGTGATGAGAAGGTCATGAGATGTGCAAGTGTGCAAGTCTTCAGTAGCAGGTGACCATTGCTCTTGCTGTTTTTCTACTGCATTCCTCCCAAGGACTCCCTGGTTATCTGAGCCTACTCTAGCATTAAAGTCACCCAGAATATAAGTTTGTCCTCTATTAGTACATTGATGATGAGGGTCTCCAGGCCTTCATAAAAATTTTCTTTAACTTCATCAGTGTCTGTCATGGTGGGAGCATAGGCATGGCATTTTCCTGGGAGAGGAAATCTTATTGTCATGAACCAGGCATTCACTCCTTTTGGTAGTCATTCAAAAATGTTGACTAGATTAGTTTTTTTTAGGCTTTTGCAAGGCAAATGGGGTTAAGTGGCTTGCCCAAGGCCACACAGCTAGGTAATTATTAAGTGTCTGAGACTGGATTTGAACCCAGGTACTCCTGACTCCCTGGCCAGTGCTTTATTCACTGTGCCACCTAGCCACCCCTAGATTAGTTTTGAGTTCAAAACCTACCCCACCTTCATGGTATTCTCCTTCACTGTGGTCACTCAAGAAAAATGTGTATCCAGCTCCAACTTCAGTAAGTTGGCCTTCATTTACCAGTCTTGTTTTATTCAGGGCTGCCATTTTGATATGATACCTGAGTTCTCTTGCAAAATGAGCTTTTGTTTTTCAGATATATTGAATCTTCTGTTATCTATGAATATGCACACATTCCATGTGCCATTGCTGAATGGAATTTGAAAGAATGTAAGTTTTAGAGGAAAACTAGTGAATTCTATTTTGGACATAATGTGTTTTGGGTGTTTATGGGTTCACCCATTGAAATATCTAATAATCACTTAGTAATGTGGGGATATGAACTCAAGAGAGATGCTGGAGCTGGATATTTATATCTGAAAATCATATAATTGCAGAGAATAATTGAACCAATGGAAGTTAATGGGATCAACAAATGAGAGAAGATAGACTGAAAAAAGAAGTACCTTGGGGTATACCTCTACTTAGTGCTTTTAGCATCTATGGAAATATAGGAAAGGAGACTAAGAAGGAGTGATCAGTTTTGAAGGAGAACTAAGATAGGTCAGTGTTCTAAAAAACCAAAGAGGACAGAGCGGAGGATAATTTATGGGATCAAATACTGCAGAGAAGTCAAAAAGAATGAAATCTAAGAATAGGCCATTATATTGGGCAATTAGGAAATGATTAGTAATTTCATAAGGAGCAGTTTCAGTTGAATTTTGAGGGAAGATTGAAGACACCTTACTGTTTCTGAAAATCAGGTCTAGCAGTGCTGACTAGGCATGATCCCTGATTGTGGCAGTGGATAAGGAAAAGCAAGCACATGCTGGGTGAACACTAAAAGGAGCAAGAACATTTTCAGGATAGCATAGTTTAGATTTAGGGGAGGAAGAGAAGATCCCTCAGTTTGAGCCTCTAGAGAGAGTTAAGATAAAGTAAGAAGGACCTGAAGCTCAGGGCAATATTACCTGGGGTAAATCAGATAACTTGGTATTAAAATTTGATGATAATAATATGAAGCACCTATAAATAAAGTAAGACAAATTAAAAACTGAAAATGAGTAAACAAAAAAAATTCAACATTTGATATAAAAGAAGATCTGAATTCATATACAGAAGAAGATAGGTAGATGGCACAGTGGATAGAGCACCAGCCCTGGAGTCAGGAGTACCTGAGTTCAAATCTAACCTCAGACACTTAATAATTACCTAACTGTGTGGCCTTGGGCAAGCCACTTAACCCCACTGCCTTGCAAAAACTAAAACAAAGCCAAAAAAAACAAAAGAAGATAGGTAGAAGAAGATAGGTAAAAAACAATAAGACAATCTTACCTTAAAGAATGTCAAAAGGTCAAAAGAAATCTTGTAAGAACTTAAAAAAGAATTCAAAAATCAAATAAAAAGAGAACAAGGAAAAGTTAGAAAAAGAAAATAAGAGCAATCCAAGAAAATTATGAAAAGAAATATAATCAATTAGAAAAAGAGCTGAAAAATCTTAAAGAAGAAAATAACTCCTTGAAAACCGAAATGAAAAAGTAGAATCAAATGACCTTATAATAAAAAATAGAAGAAAATCTTAAACATCTCATTAGAAAAGCATTTGACCTAGAGAACAGATCAAGAAGAGACAAGTTTAGAATTGTTGAATACCTGAAAGTTATGATAAAAAAAAAATCTGGATACAACATTACAATAAATTATTAAAGAAAATTGACTTGAAGTTCTAGAACAAGAAGGTAAATTAGAAAGAGAAAGAATCCACCAGTCACCACCTGAAAGACATTCTAGCAAAAAAAATTACAAGAATGCCATAGCAAAGATTCAAAATCTCAGGTTAAAGAGAAAACAACAAGCAAAAAGAAAAAACACACAACAATTTAAATATTAATGAAAAATAATCAAGATTTCATAAGACCTAGTAGCTTCTTCACTGAAAGACCATTGGTTTTAGAACATTATATTTCAAGAAACAAATAAGCTGGAGTTTCATCCAAGAATAACTTATCCAGCAAAGTTGAGTTGAATGGAAAAAAAAAATGAACATTAAATGAACTGAAAAACTTTCAGGTATTTGTAACAAAAAGACCAGAACTCAATGAAAAATTTGATATAAAGTTATAGAAAACAAAATGTAAGAAAATCATTAAAGACCAATTATAAGGCACTGATAAGATCAAATGTTTACTTACAACATATGAAAATGTTACTGTTAGTAATTAATAATAGTATTCCTAAAAATGTTTATTACTTGGGTAGTTTGAAAGAAAGGTTGAGACTGAGTTTTGTTTATTGGAGTGATTTTAAAAAAACAATATTCAGTAGGAAAAGGTTAAAAGGAGAAACTATCTCATGAAAACAAGGTGTAAAAGGAAAAACTAATACAGAGGAAGTGTTTTGGGAATGGAGAGATGATAATATTGCAACCTATAAATGTAAAGAATTTAGAAGTCTTTAAGAAGACTCCTAGAGAGATGAGAAAATTGGGGGATAAGATAAGGGAAGAACTTTTGAAAAGAAGGCTCTTGTGAGGTTATGCCCCTGAGATTTCAAGTGATTTATTTCAATCTAGTGACTCAAGCAGACTATCATCCTAGACAAGAATCTGGGAACCAGGGCCACTTGGATCCTATCTCAGCTGATTCTTAGATGCACCTCCAATTCCTTCTCAACTGGGACTGGCTAGACAGGGAGAATCCTATGTCCCCATTTCAGTTGGAAGTAGCTTCAGAAGAAAACAGACCTATGCCTCAACTCCCAAATGGATTTGATTCAAAATTATTTGAGAGGGGAATAAAGTAGAGAAAATATTGGATAGAAATATGTTTATAATTATTAATCTATAGCCTCCAAACTGACCAATATCTTCCCCTACCCTCATTCCATTGTTCAAGTCATTGAGATGAGACCAGTCAACAAAACAATGGTCCCTACTCTAACCCTAAAAGGATTGTCTTTGAAGGAATGCCCCTCATCAACATATCTCTTTACCTCATCTCTGCTCTCAGCTACCAGCCCCCACCTACTTCTTTTTGCATCTCCCTATGTCTCCCCACATCCTCAAAAGTTCACCCCCTCCTCAGATGAGTGGCTTTTCTGTAGCTTGCTCTGGGGGGAGTGTGATTCCCCATGAAACCTCTCTTGCTCCTATACCTTTCCTTATTGCTCATCCTATCATGTCTGAATTACTTAGGTTATTTAGTTACTTAGGGCTCAGTGTATTTTGCAAATAAAAATGTAAGATAAATCTTTGCAACTTGATTTAAGTCAAATACAAATATAATGCAAATGTAAGTCCACCTCTAATCCAATGAGGCAGAATGTTTCAAAAAAAATTCTAACATCCTTGCTCTCCAGGTTCTTAATTCAGAGGGACCAAAGGAATGCTGAGGAGACTTGGAGACATTTATACCTTTTTTTATAGTATACTCATGGAGGCAGGCAGAAGGCTTCAGGATCAAGTCCACACATAAATCTATCTTCATAGGCCAAGTTCCCAGACTGCTTCATCCACTGTCCACTCACTGTCCACCCTTGCCCATTCCATATAACAAGCTGACTCCTGTCTGTTCTTGTCTCTAGGAATGCAAGGTCTGACCACTCCATTTGTTCTGCCATCTAACTTGAACAGTTACAGGGCCTAGAACAAAGCTGGTTTCATGCCAAATCTAAGAATTATATATAAATATCATCAAGTATAAACAAGTTATAAAATGGTACCTGCTTCCAAGACCAAATACAGACTATTCAAACAGCCTTGATTATATAACCCTTAGTCACTGAATCTCTAGATATGGGTCCTATCTGGTCAAACTAGACAACTATGATTAAGGGAGAGTCACATTCATATCAAAGCCAAATGGCTTGCCTTACAAGTGGTTTTGTGCCTTTAGTCTTTCTTTCCCTTAGCTTCTGCTATACCACTGATATACTATATATACTATAGCAATTCTTGAATAAACCTTTTTGTACCTTAAAAAGAAAAGAAAAGGAACACACTTAAAACTGAGAGATATGCACAGAATTAAAATGAAGGCTTGGAGCAAAATTCTGAAGCAAAAAAGGCTGATCTAAGACAAAGTTACAGCTGAAGTAGATTTAATTAATATAAACAGGGTAACTCTAATTTTATAAAAGGTACCATAGATAATGAAGTAATATTAATATTAAACCTATATATACACCAAATACTACAGCAACTATTTTTTAAAAGAAAAGTTAAATGAATTACAGGTGGAGGTAGATAATAGTACATAATCATTGGGGACTAAATCTAATCAAAAAAACAAAAAAAGTTAAGGAAATGAATAGAATTTTAGCTAAATTAGATATGATCATTATCTGGACAGAAATGAATAGAAATAGAAAGAAATACAAAGTTTTCTCATTGGCTCTTTATGAAGATTGACTATTTATTAGTGCATAAAAAGCAGAAATATTAAAAGTATCCTTTTTTGCTCAAAAGAAAATAAAATTATATTTAATAAAGGACCAAGGAAACATATTAAAAACTAATTTAAACAACCTAATCTTTAAAAAATGAGTTAAAGAATAAATCATTAAGAATAATTTCATTAAATAGAATGACAAGATTGAGAACATAAAAAAGATCTTTGGGAGACAGCAAAAGCAGTGATTGAGAAAAATATATATCTCTAAATGCTTACAACAATAAAATAGAGAAAGAACAGACAAATGAATTGGATATGCAGTTTAAAAAATTAGAAAAAAGAGCAAATTAAAAATTTCCAATTAAACACTAAATTGGAAAAAAATTAAAGATGAGATTAATAAAATTGAGAGTAAAAACCCATTGAAATTAATAAATAAAAACTAAGATGATTTTATGGGAAAAACAAATAAAATAATCGTTAATTTGATTTTTAGAAAAAAAAAATCAAATTACTTGTATTAAAAATGAAAAGGGCAAATATATCACCAATACAAATGAAATCAAAGCAATTATAAGGAAGTATTTTGCCTAATCAATGCCATTAAATTTAACAATCTAGGTGAAATGTAAAAATATTTGCAAAAATATGAATTGCCTAGATTAGCAGCAGAAAAAAAAAACTCAGAATGTTTAAATAGACTTATCATTGAAAAAGAAATTAACAGGACATGAATTAGTTTTCTAAGAAAATAGCACTAGATTCAGATGAAATTACAAGTGAGTTTTATCCAACATTTAAAGCTCAACTAATTCCAATATCCATTAAATTATTTGGAATATTAGATAAAGTAGTCTACCAAAATTCTTTTATGAAACAAATATTATATTACTATCTAAATCAGGAAGAGTAAAAAACAGAAAAGGAAAAGTATAGACCAATTACATTAATGAATAAAGATGTAAAAATCCTAAATAAAATTCTAGCTAAAATATTGTAACAATAGAAGCTTGGGGAGGAAGAGGAAGAGGGAGGTGAGTGGAAAACAGGGGTGGAGCATGGGTTAGTGAACAATTCCTAGACCAGTTCAGTAGTGTAAGGGTTTGTATAGAAGAGTAATTGGTAATAAGATTGAAAAGGTGAATTGTGGGAATGATAGCTAGTAAGTATGTAACATTTTAAGGTTCATAAAGTGCTTTACAAATATCTTATATTATCTTCACATAAACCCTGAGAGGGAGATACCAACACTTTCTTTAATTTATAGATGAGGAAACTGATTCATGTATTGACTTGTCTGAGATCACACACCCGGTAGGTATTTGAGGTCAGATTTGAATCAAACTTAAGTTCCATACTCTAGCATTGTATGACCTAGCTGTCTCTGGCTCTCAAGTCTTTCTGAGTATCAGAGTATCCATCATTTCCAGTTAGGCATCTGAATGATAAGCATAAAATCTTTACCTTGATTAAAGGGATAGCATATTAAAAAAACAACAACAAAGAAACAAAAAAACCCAGAATTCTAAGTATTTACGGCTGTGTTACCATCTCTCATCTTGGGTAATAGAATGCTGGTAGCTAGTTTCTCCTCTTGATTCTATTTCACTCATACAGTGCTGTTGTGTCCAGGAGCTAATGAAAGATTGCAGCCCAACATAAAACTCCAAATCAAGAAATAGTTTTTAAAAAATCTTTCCAATTCAGATCCAATTCAGAAAAATCTAGATCTTTGGAACATGAAATCAAATTGCTGGTGCCTAACTGGTCTGATTCCCCTTTGAAAAGTAAGCATTTTCTGAATGTGTAGTCATATGTAATCATCTCTCAATGAGTAGCCTTTTATTTTGTTAATGGGCCAGCAGCCAAGCATGTTTATGGGATTTTTTAAAAAACCTTGTAAACATAAGGGGGCCGGGAGCACACAAAGTGGGAGTGTGTTTATACTGTACAACCATTATGGAGACCTTACTTACATCCCTAACTTACCACTGCCAGCCATTGAAAAGCCCAGCCCATCACATTTGCAAACTTAAACAATTCCAAGTCACTTGAATACATGATCTTATTTTCTAGCTTTCAATGAAAAATGACCTATGTATCTGTTGACTTTATTTTGTGCAGATGGACTAGAGCCTTTAAAGATTATCATGGGATAAAAGAGAAGAGCCTTGACTGCTTTCCACTCTTGATCACTGCCATGAAAACATGGTGTCAGGTTGTAAGTGTGGAATGAGGCATACATCATCTGACATGGCCAATGTGTTAATTTGTTTTATTTGGCTATATTTGGTTATGAGAGGGAGAGGGATATGGAGATTCCCTCCATATCACTGAATAGCTACAGCACTGTATATATATTTTAAATGGATGTTGATAAAAGCATTAAAAGATGTCTTCATTATAAGGTAAGGGCCAATTCAAATGCTACCTCATCCACGAATCTTTGTCTGGTCCACTCTGATGGTGCTAGATCCCTTCCCTGAAATTATTAAAACTCTGAACTCCTCTTATGCATTTATTTCTATTCTATAAGTAACAGTGTGTGGATGTAGTTCTTTAAAGTTTAGAAAGTGCTTTCCTTATAATCTTGCGATATAACTAGTTTAACAATTATATCTTTTTTTTGTCCTTCATTTTTTTTTTTGCAAGGCAATGGGGTTAAGTGGCTTGCCCAGGCCACACAGCTAGGTAATTATTAAGTGTCTGAGGCTGAATTGAAACTCAGGTACTCCTGACTCCAGGGCCAGTGCTCTATCCATTTATGCCCCCTAGCCGCCCCTATATCTTTTTTGTTTTTAACAAAGAAGAAAACTGAAACTTTTAGAGATTATGGGTCTTGAACATGGAACCAGTACTTAAATACTGAGGTCTTCAGTTTGGAATCGTGATCTTTCCCCCTTTTTCAGACTAATACCCTTATTCAGAGACTATATAATATTATTTCTCTCTGAGTACCTACTATTCACTTTCTGCATAATAGTCAATGCATAGATGCTTATATGAATGAAAGAAGATATGTTAAAAAAGACATGACTTGATGTTAAGTAGCTTGCTGCCTCTGAAAACTCGATCTATTGGCCTAGAACCATAGCTCAACCCTTTTTGGGCAGGTTATTCAATACTAGTACTGTCTGGCACAGGAAAATGAGAAGGAATGAGACTTGATATTTTCTCATTTATTTATTTTTACCTCCAAAGACCTTTTAAATACAAATGGAATCTTCTGAGTGGTCAAAAACATATAAAGGTCCTTTGATGCAGGTCATGGCTCTTGGAACCTTTAAACGAAGGTGAATGATTGATTAAACTGTCACAGGACAACTTAACCAATTATTAAGTTCTGAGACAGTAGAACTTGTTTTTCCTATAGAATCTTAGACTCTTGAGGATGAAAGGAAGCCCACCCTCTTCCCATTTTACATAAAATCACATTACCCTTGAATATAGCCTGTTTGTTAATTGAGAAATAAAAGTAATGGATGATGGTTCACAGGTAATCAGCTATTGTTTGCAGATGTACTGCTATAACCTTCAGAGCCTAATGTGAAAGAACATTCCACTGAACTTCTGGCTGCAAATTGGGAAATGTTTTTGAGACTGGACATCTGCCTATGTCACTAAGTAAAGGAAAGGCTGGGAAAGCAAAGATAAAAAGGTAAAAAGGAATAGTTAAGTCAGCTGGAGGGAATCCATGCAGATAGCTAAGAACTAGGGTCAAAAGGAGACCTTCTGTATATTTTTTAAAAAGATTAGGCATGATTCAGACCAGGAATGGAGAACTGGGGAGGAGGAGGGGGAGAGTGGTTCCAATCTCACCCCAGACTGATGATCAAAAGTGGTTCCCACCTGGAATGGTCCATGTGAAATAGGCCAGAGGTCTTTGTCATACTTCACTAGACAGCTTCTTTCTTGTCATCTTGTCCACCCCTACCCTCAAGCACAGAGTAAGTTTTAAAAAGAACAGGTTTGGATCAGAGAAGTGGAGAGAAGATTTTGTTGATTAGTTCTTTGTGGGCTCAAAAGTTAAATTTGACTTTGAGAAAGTCTTCAATCTCATGGAATAAGTTAAACTGATAAGGTCATATCTTCTCCAGTACTGAGTGATCACCCTTACATATCCCAATTAGTCTATGTCTTCTCTAATATGAGAGAATAAGGACCTTGAGCTTTTGCCAAATGAGTACTAGTTGAAGAAATAATTGATTCTCGTCCTGGAGTGAAGACAACTCATGGGGTAATAAACTGGATTGTGCTGGAGCCAGTTTGAGGGAGTTGAGTCAATTGTTAAATCTTCAGGTTGATTCCCAAATGCAATAAATCAATAAATGATTTATTGTTTTATTGAAGGTCTAGGCTAGAGATCAGGCAAACTATGTCCATTATCTAGTCCACCTGGGTTTGTTTTTACAACCTGCAAGCTAAGAAATTCCAGGTTGAACTTTGGGTTTCAATTTGCCAATCTTTGATCTAAGATCATGGAGAAAATGGCAATAATGCAAATTAAACTTAAATGTATATTAAACTTAACCTTAAATATTAAAAAAAACTTGAGACTGGACAAAATTTTGTTTTGTGTTTTGGATAGCTTGTTACTAGAATAACCCTGGATGTAAGACACAGGAGCAGTATTATTATTATTATTATTATTATTATTATTATTATTATTATTATTATTGGCAAGGCAATGGGATTAAGTGACTTGCCCAAGGTCACACAGCTAGGTAATTATTAAGTGTCTGAAGTTGAATTTGAACTCAGGTCCTCCCAACTTCAGGGCCAGGACTCTATCCTCTGTATCACCTAACTGCCCTATTATTTATTATTGTTATTATTATTATTATTATTATAACTATTACTCTTACTATTGTTGTTGTTCCTTGACCTCAAAGGCAAAACTTGGAAAAATTTGAGAAACAATGAATGGAAAAATTGTAACAAACAGAGCTATGCAAAAGTGTAATAGACTCCATATCTGGAGACTTTGAACCATTTGTTTGGGGGTACTGCAATAGGATTCTTGCCCAAAAGTGCATTGTATTTGAGGGCCTTTGAAGTTCCAAGACTTGGTTCAAATTCTGGATCTGTCACTAACTAGATGTGAAATCCTAGGCAAAATGCTTAGCCTCTTTGTACCCCAACCCCCCGCCCAGCTTAGATTAATGATCTCTAATATCTCTTTTTTGAGATTCTATCTCATCTGATGCTGAGATTCTATGCTGAGTGCCTATAAAAGTAGTGATCCATGAAGTTAATCGAATAATTACTCTATCCCAATTAAAATAATTGCCTAGATGTTGCATCTTCTCACCTTAGCAAAGCAAGAATACCTCTCTACTGAGTCAATCAAATACAGGTTTTAGATTAATTATGGAAAAATCCTTGATCAATTGAGAAGTCCTTAAAAACCATCAAATGAACTCGAGTACCTTTACAAAGAAAGTATGCTTGGATTGGTTGAGGAAAATTGGTCCCAAACTCTAGGTTGTCTATAAAATAGCAAAACAAGTTGTAACCCAGGGATCTAAGTATCTGCTAGCCTGGAAAAAGTTCCTACAAAAGGAATTACTTCAGTGGGAGAAGGGAAAAAAAAAAACCTTGCCGTTAAGTTTGGTCTCTTCTCTTTCCTGTCCACTCACCCTACTCCTTGACTGGATTAGGACCCAGGGGCATTTCAAAGACCAGCACAATGGATTTGGACTTTTTCATCTGCATTTTAGCTGAGTTCCTGAATCAGTTGATACAGTAAGAGCAGGAAAAAACAATGTAGACATATTAAGGAAAGAAACCAAGATTACATAAGGATTCCAACAGAAAAGCTGAATCATCCTCAAGGAAAATTTTATGAAAACCCTACAAAAGGGAAAATAAAGGAGGACTTTCAGTCGTTAAAGACTTATGATTTACCCCTTGTCTCATGTGCTCTCTAAATTTGAGCTCCCTTTTCCTTGGACTCTATATACTGATGAGATTTGGCAAGAGAGAAAATTTTGTACAAACTGTCGTTGCTATACCTCCTTTGTAAAAAAAATTAAGTCTGGATGAATAATAGATACTAACTGATAATCAATTGAAGTACATTAATGGGATTGAAATAAATAAATTAGATATAAAATAGACATCGAAATAAGTCAGAATAGAAATAGACATAAATTAGAAAATAATGCCCAAACCCTTCAAAGTCCTCTCAAACCTGAAGGGGAATGCAACAGCTTCCCTCAGAGACCTAGCCTGTCACTGCTAGTGGGGCTAAGAGCATCTTTAGAGCATATGCTTGGTGCATCAATTCAAAATTTAGTTTAGATTCACCAAATATAGAGTTAAGTCTCCCTTTGACCAGTGTTTCTCAGTATTTTAGGATTTCAAAACTTAGATCAGCCTGGCTCCAGAACTAATTAACCCATGACCCTAAGCAAGGTACTTGAAGTCTTTTTTTGCTTCCTCTTGCCTGTCCACAAAATGGCAATATCAGTTACCACCTTTCACACAAAAATCCTAGGGGCTTGTAAAGAGCCACAAGTATCTCAGGGGACTAGTTCTCTGTAAATGGAAACCAAAAATGAGTCTGGATTGAATCAGTGTTTCCTTGAACTGACTGCTTTTTAACAGTGGTGATTTACAGAAAACACTGACATATAATCTTGGACTTGGAGCTGGACATCATTTGGTCCAACCCCCTTATTTTTATGATTTT
This sequence comes from Macrotis lagotis, assembly GCF_037893015.1. Lineage (NCBI taxonomy): Eukaryota > Metazoa > Chordata > Mammalia > Peramelemorphia > Peramelidae > Macrotis > Macrotis lagotis. Next base: position 291,130,741 of record NC_133666.1, read on the forward strand.
ATCTTATTGTTACTCTCAACTATTATATATAGACTAGAGGAACAATAAAGAACCAATAATCTGCACAAACTAATAAACTATATGGATCAATTAGTTCACCTTTTGGGCCCACTTTTCCTAATCACCAGCTGAGCTCCCTGTCAGATCTCAAACTCTATTTAAAAAAATAACTCATTCTCTAGTATCTAAGGCAATGGAAAAAAGCACTTTTTTCATTTTGTTATCTTGAATATATTTTGCATTTTTCCATGGATCTGTTGTCTGCTTTTCCTTCCCAGTAGAATAAAAATGAAAAATCAAGGATTCTTTTGGTTTTGAAATTTATTCCCTACACTTTGCACTGTCCTGTAACATAATTATTATTTAATAAATGGTTATTGACTTCAACTGAAAAGCACAATCTAAGTCTGAACGGTTTCAGCATGTTTTTCTTCTTTGGGTAGAGACCCTAGTTCCTTCATTAAGGGAGTTTCCTCCTGCATGAGAAGATGGCTAATAGGGGAAAAAAAGTCTCTTTCTGAGTGACAAACCCCCAGTTGTTCAGCAGTGACTTGGGCCCTGGGTACTAATGCTGATGTTCAATAACACTGTGTCTGCTCTTGATGTAAATGACTGACTGTTACCTGAAATCCCTACAGAACAGATCTAGAGATTGATACAAACCTGAATTCAACTTTTCTGACTTTCCCCCAAGAACAAGACTGTATTTTTTTAAAATAAATGTGCATTTTTTTCTAACTTCATTAAAAATTGTCTGAATATTGGATGCTAAATGTGGCCAGTTTTACAACCCAATTAACATCCAGATTTTCCATTGGGGGTTCCTGTAAAAAGAAAATGGTTCAAGTCAAAATTCAAATCCTAAAAAAAGAGGTGGTAGAGGGGAGGGAAGAGAAATTGGGAGTTTAAGGAATATAGGAGGGAAAGATTTAGGAATGTAAGAATTGCAGGCAGTATAATCCATGCCCTCACTAGTTTGAAAAATTTTATTGTCACTTGTTTTGATATTGTGAGATGAAATGATCCAGACAAGACAGGAGATCAGGGTTCAAATCTTGACTTTGTTCAATAATTTTTGTCTAAGTTACTGAGTTTCATAGGTCAAATATCATCATCAACAATAATACACATTTATTAAGCACTAATTATATCCCAAGCACTGTGCTAAGTATTATTAACGGATAGCTGCAAAAAAACATGGTCCTCACTCTCAAGTTCAGAGTCTAATAAGGGAGACAACATGCCAATAACTATTTGTGTACAAAATATATATAGAAGATAGTCTCAGAAGGAAGATTTTAGATGAAAGAGGGGAGCAACACAGTGGGTGTCTTCTTTTAGATGTCAGTGGGATTTGAGCTGAATTTTGAAAAAAAAAGACAGGAGGTAGAGGTAAGGAATGAGAATATTCCAAACATGAGGAAAATCCACTGAAAAGGTGAGGAGTGGGAGATGTAGTTGTGTGTCAGAGAGCAGCCAGAACATCAGTGTCACTGAATTGTAGAGTGATCAGAGGGAAGGAAAGGATAAGAAGACTAGAAAGGGATAAAGGAATCAGATTTTAGAGGGATTTAAAGCCAAACAAAGAATTTTCTACTTTATCCTGAAAGTATTATGAAGTCACTAGTTTATTGGATTGGGTTTCATGTATTTTAGGAAGATCACTTGACAATTGAACACAATTCAAACTGGAATAGGGTGAGACTTTAGGCATAGTCTGGGGTGTGGTGATAAGAACCTATAAAGAACTCATCCTAAAATTCCATGATAGATTTCAATGTATTTCAGCATTACCTTTGTGACATCCCTATTAATCAATGAAGAATAATAATTGCCTGAAAGAAAGCTTTTATTTTATTAGACATTGGAAAGAGAAAGGAGAAAGGCAAGCTTTTAAAAAGAATTTGCTTATTAAAGCATGTTTAAAATTACTTTATTTCTGAAATAAGACATCATGTTAAAGGATTCCTATGAATTCCTATGTCTATATAGTCATGGAATATTTTATTGTGTTGTAAAAAAGAAAGTACAAATTCTACCCTGTCCTCTTCTCCTTTAATTTGTCCTTCACAATTGGTTATCCAAACACTATTTGAATGATTTTGGTATCAGGAACCCAATATCTCAGAAATCAAGCCCATTTTATTTTGGAGATCTCTTCAATGGTTAGTTCTTCCATGACCAGCCAAAATCTGCCTGCCTATCACTCCCACCCACTGGTCCTAGACTTGCTCTTTGAAGACATATTGAATAAATCAAATCTTTTGTCAATAGGACAGTCCTTTAAAAAATGAGATCAGATATCAAATTGGATCTATCTTCTGGTCTTCAGTCAACATGCACACTACTGCAACTAAGTTTATCATATGACTTTGTTCTGGGTGGTAGAAAGAGGAACAGAAACCTTAGGCCCTGATATATAGTGAATACTTTCCCACTAAAAGTGGGACAGAAAGGATGTGCCAAGATTTAAGTCAAAAAGCTATCCTTAACATTGGGTAAGCATTGACAGTATTGTTGATAGCTCATTGACAGTTTTAGATTGACCAAATCCATTGCAGCTTGAACCAGTCTATTTCTTTCTCTCCCCAAGTTTCAGTTTTCTGAAACAGACCCAAAGTAGGAAAGGCACACAATAGGCCATATCTCCAATCTCCAAGCTTCTTTCAGGAGCTCAGGGTTGTCAAAAGATCTCTGTCACAATAGGAGATTTTGCTTAATTCTTCACAAAAGAATCTATCTCTGGAAGCATTACATGGACTTCATGAAGTTCCTCCAATAAGATCTCCAGGACATGGTTCAGAGGGTGAAAATGTGTACCAGATGATCCTTGAGCCTCACTAAATAGATGGAATTCAGGAGCTTGAACAGATGGTTTGCTAAAACAGTTCTCTTGGATACTGTGGAAACCCTCAGGTAATATTAGCTCTATTTGATCAAAGGAATTGAAGACTGGATTGAATATTGCCTTAGCTGGCAGATTGGTAGGAGCCAAGAAGTACATTTGAAAGAAATTAAGTCTTTTTATGTGGTTTTTTTCCCTGTTTGGAATTCATATTTACAATATATTCCTGGAAGAAGCACAGGATTGCCATGGCTTATAAATGGAGATTCTCCTTTGTGTTACTGGAGAGACGAGGATACTGTGCCTTGAGAAGAAGAACTCCAATCCAATGAAATGAATGTAATGAATCCTAATGCCACTAGTATAAATCAACAAGGATATTTGGAAAGAAAGAGAACCTATTCTATTGTCCCTTTGAATTTTATATGCTCTACTCAGACTAGAAGGAAATTAGTCTGCTTATACCACACTTCTGGATTGAAGTCCTTCCTACAGTTGGATGAAAAAAGAAGTTGGCACAGTTTAGGAATAAACATCTTCCTCTAAAATTATTGTGTAATAACACTCACACCCCCTCCCATGCAAATAGTTTCCTTTGTTGAAATGGGGACTTTAGAAATGCTATGTGCTTGTATAAGATAAGACACTTATACCCTCTAATTACTAGGGAATTGAGGAAGGGGAAACTGTTTAGAGAGACTTGGGAAATGAATGACAATATAATCCAGGACATGCAGTGAAACTAGAATTGAGTGTAATGATTCACTAAGAGGGAAGTCAGTTAGAAAAGGCATGAGAGTAGGAAACAGCCACTGAGTGGAATTCTTTCTACTAAAAAGAACTCCAGTGCAAAAGGGATCACTTAAAATGGTCTGGGCCCAATCTAGTGAAGAATGACTCAACAGACTATGATTCAGGTAAATGTTTTTAAAAAAAGGCACTTTCAGTCTGAAATGGAGAAGTCATACTGGAACCCAGCAAGGGAGGGCAGAGAATCTCCAGGATCTGGAAAGAGACTGAGAGAAGCAACAAGGAAAAACTGATCATTATGTTAAAATGAATCAAGCTAGGATCATTGAATAATTAGCTTATCTGTATAATTACTACCTTTATGTAGCTTGATCCCTGACAGGGGATAAGGTAAAGTAGAAAGAGTGTTGGCTCTAGAGTAGTAATCTTGGGTTCAAACCCTGCTACTCACAATATGTATGACCTTGGAAAATTATCTGATATTCCTGGGTCTTATTCTCCCCATTGCTAAAATACAAGGTTTGGAGTAGACAGTTTCTGAAACCTTTCCAAATACAGATCTATGATATTTTAAAATTGTCGTTAAAGATGGTTGGAAAGCACATGATTTGTTAGGAGAGTATGGAATGGAAAAGGGTACATCCTCTCTTTTAACCCATTTTTGTGGCATCAGTGGTAATTAATAAATATCAAATCTGGGAAACGAGCAGAGCCTGGTCCAATGTTACAATGAAGTTAAAAAGCTCCCAAGAAAAGAGAGAAATATAGTGCCAGTTTAGATAAGGGCAATTTTTTTTCTCTTCCCAGGGTGTGTCCAAGGTCAGCAAATAAATGTGTCTATTCCTATAGAGCTCTGCCCCTCACTTTCCCCCATTCCATTGCATCATTACTTACCACTGACTATGTTCCCTTTTGCATTGAAGACAGTGATATGTAAAACTTTTGGTTTTGTGTAGGGTAGAAGAGGAAATCTGATAGATTCTATCCTCATGTATCTTAAAAGTATACCTTAGTTACACTAGGTGACAGACAATAGTGTGTTAGGGGAACTAGATGAGATCCTGAGACAAAGGTCATCTTCTCTGGCCTATCTCTCCAACTTAATATTCAATAGGTTTGTAAATTGGCTAGGAAGAGAATGTAGTCAGAGAGGTAATGACTATATGGAGTTTCAAGGTACCCTATGGTTCTATTCACTAAAACTATAGTATTTGAGTCCCCACCAGTAGGTTGACCTTTAATACCCAATAAACACAATAGGTTCAAAGCAAAGTTTTGGCATGTTAATAATAATAGTTATAAATCATACTTCCCTTAAACTTGGGTGTTTATCCTCCTACAAATTCACAGTAAGAGGAGTAGGCATGAATTTAGAGACTATTAGTAGTAAGTCATGTGCATAGTAAATCTATTTGGTCAAAACAATTCACACCTCCAGAAAAATAGGGTTGTGATACCCTTTGTTATTCCTTCCTACTCTCATCACAAAGCTGCTCTATTCTAAGTATATTTCTTAACTGAGCTCCCTAGGTTTGCTCCTCTCTACAATTCCATTGGTGAATGTGAGGACTTGTTAACTTTTCTATCTCCTCTATGAGTCTATGCATAATTGCTCCCTGCTGAATGTGATGTCTTCTTCTGGGGTAGAGATTCAGATGAAGGATTCCATAGTCATTGGAGGAAAGGAAAAGAAGGAAACAGAAATGGTTTCCCTTCTTGCTGCCACTGGTAGAATTATAAGTCTCATTATCCTAAGATATGTTTAACTCGGCTGGCCAAGTCTCCAGGAAGTTTTTGGCTATCCATTTACCAAACTGACATTAGAGAAGCATTTCATTGCCATTAGACAGACATCTTCATACTTCATAAATGGATTAAAAAGGCTTAAGAACATCTTTGCACTTGTTTAATACATTAACACGTTGTTTTGTCATCTCTCCTTTACCTTCTGTGAGTATAGCAATTAAACTGAATGAAATTAACTCTCCCCCCCACCCCTACTACACATAAAACATAGAAGTGGTCATTGAAGAGTCAGGGATTAGATATGTAAAAAATAAATAAACAAAGATTATACCAACACTTGAAGGACAGAGCAGCTTGGAATGTTCAAAATCTATACAAATAATCAGAATGTCTACAGGAGATGACAGAGTAGAACAAGACATGTTATCAAGTACCCAGGAAAATAGCAAAAAGGGGGAAGGGCAGTGTAGGGAATCCAAGTAGTTATGAGTCTTCTGAACTTTTTTAAATGCATTTTTGTCCAGGACTAGACATAGGGTTAGTACACTCAGCCCATTAATGGAGGTAAATAGGTGCACAACTTGAATGGAGGAATTTAGGGGTAGCCAGTCCAGATAATCTCTCTTGACATAAGGATTGAATTTTAGAGGTATGCAATTGAAAATATTTCACAATGTATTACAAAATTATTTAGATAATACCTTCAAGTTCCTTCTTGATGCCAAAACAATCACTTGATACAGGAAAAAAAATTAGTCCAACTAGGTGTTTGGTATTAGTAGATTCCAGAACTGATTGATGATTTTTTTGTCATTCCACTGGTTGTTTGGGTGATATATAGACTATTTTAATGCAAAATTTTTATAGTTCAAAACTGGAGAACTTGGTTATAGATCTAGGGAGGAATTTTCATTTGGGGTTTCAAAGGCCTTATTTGGATTCAGTTTGCTAACTTTAATGAAATATATTGTGAAGAATTTGGCTACTGGAAAGGGGTGTATGGTATCCTGGAATTCCAGATGTCTAAGATGATGCTTTTCCTATTGTTGGGAAAGTTGACCTATTATGTGTGACCAAAAATGCCTGACTTTTGACTTGCCTGGGATTCTATCTACCACGTCATTAAATATCATTCTGTCCCCAAACTTCAGGGAATCTAAAATATGTATGTCCATCTGTTTGATATTCTCTTAAATTTCTGGTTTTTGTGCTTACCTTCTGAATGTATTTCTGAAAGGCTGTACATGTCCATTGAAAAAGCAGATCCTAATTTTCCATCTTGTGACTACTTTGTTCTCCCACACTGTTTTCTCCTGTGGCTTTGAGTGTGGGCTGCTGTAGCTGATTTAATTTTCTGGGATAATCGGAAATAGACTCATAAAAGATCATAAATTTCTTTCATTTTGCAGGCTAATTCTCATATTCTTGCAAACATCCTTCAATCCCATCCTCTGGCCTCTCCATTGAGTAATTCATTCTACTATTAATTGACTCATTCTTAAGAATTCTTTCCTAACATTTAGTTTATTTGCTTTAATTTTAAAAAATGTTTTATTATTGTCTTTTCTGTTAATATCATTGCCATTTCTATGTCCTCTCCATTAAGGTCTTTCTTTCAACAAAGTAAAAAAAAAGTTTAGCCAAGCCAACCAACACCAAGTCTGCCTGAAAGTATATCTCATTCCACATCTGGATTCCCCATTTCTCTACTAAAAAGAAGAATCTCTATTTCCTTAGAAGCTTTTCCAGGAAGGGCTGGGATTTTTCTTTAAACCACTCTTCCTTATACTTTGACTGCCTTTAGTAATGCTATCATTTATATTTTAAGCATTGTGTATATTGTTCTCTTGCCTTCATTTGCTTCTCTCTAAATCACTTTATACAAGTTGTCACATATTTCTCTGAATTCCCTATATTGGTTCAGGGGATACAATAACATCCCATTATAATCATAAACCATAATTTGTTCAGATATTCCCCAATGGGTGGATTATTTTGTTTTTAGTTTTTTTCCTACCATGGAATGCCACTATGACAATTTTAAGATTTTACTAGTCTAATGAGATTATACTAAGATTTTTGGAACACTGTGTATACAATTTTTATTTTTATTATTGATCTATTGGGGTTATATGCTCAATAGTGGAATTTTTGGATTCAAATAGTTTTTTTGTATTATTTCAAATTGTTTTCACAGAATGATTCAACCAATTTCCAGTTCTACCAATAGTATATTAGTCCCTCCAGGAGTATATGTATATTCAAGGAGGAATAGTAGTTCTGGTATGAGTGTTTGCTGAACCTTTTTCAAACTGATCATCACCCCTAGGTACCACCTGGTATTCAACTTTGACTTGTAGTTACAAGAATCTGTAATATGTACAATGACTACAGCACAGTAAACCATCTCAGCAGACAGACCTAACAGATTGAGGGTAATCCACAAGACATAAATACATTGGCCTTAGGAGAGCATCTATCTCAAGCATGTGAAGACTTCCCCTATTGAAATGTGCAGATAAGAACAAATTGTTAAAGATCACTGAAGACAGTTGAAGCAGGTGCTGTGGAGCACTTAGAGTTTTGTCAAACACTGAAGAAATCAATGTCATCTACTACATCCTGGGCCATTTCAAGTAATCTTGACTTTTTTCCGTGTTATTAGATTTTGATGACTCTAGAAGAGAGAATGAGACTGAAGAAATTTGTGCAATTCTGCCTCACTTAAATCCAATTTACAAATAAGTCAAGACAACATTCTATACTCTTCAAAAATGAAGGTACAAACAACATTAATTTGCTTCTCCAACAATGACTGCCCAATATCTAGCTTAAATTCATACTTATCTTTTGGCTCCTTTTCATCTATTTTCTAAGACTACTTAAAAAATGCATATTAAGAATCAACCTGACTCAGAGACAGAGTAACTAGTCATCTATATTTATGATCTGAGACATCTAAGAATCCTCTAATCTAATCCTATTTTGACTTGCAAGTCCCACCATCTCATATAATACCATTAGGAAAAAAAAATTTTTTTGGTTAAAAAACTCTTCTTTTAAAATTCCTATCCTCTGTGAGATTAGACCAGTTATCAGTCATTCAGTTAAATACTTTTCTCCTTGGTTTACTAAAATTCTTGTATTGAGGTAGGGGGGAATTTTAATTGGAGAAACAAAAGGAGAAGGTAATTTTGCAACGAGGGGACTAGCAAACCTGGATAGGATATGTCTGTGGAGAACTTTAAGAATTAAGATGACAGCAGAAAAATGTTGAAAGTAGCAGAGGTAAAGAAGAATTGAAAGGGAAAGCAGAAGAATGTTAGAAACAAACGTCATTTCTTTCTCAATTTTGCTTTAAGTGAGCATTATTTTCTCCTTTCTGTATCTTTGTTCTTCTGTTACACATTAAAATGCCTTCATATTTTATGAGTTATTATTATTAAAAGATACTTCTTCTAGTGCCATTCTTTTAGTGATAGATAATCTGTGATAGCAGAGTTGGTCATCAGAAAACAGATAGCCAGCAGTGGACTAAACAAGAATCACTTGTAAAATAAACAAATGAACATATCCTAACATGATTTTCACTCCTCTTTTATTATCTTTGAAAAACCAAGGGTCAATTCCTTGTGAAGATGAGGAAGCATGATAGTGAATCCTGATGGAACACTGGATTTGGAGTCAGGGAGCCCTAGGTTCAAATACTGCCTCCTTTTGATATAAACAAGTCACATTTTCCTTCTCTGTAGAGTGAGAATAATAATGACTATAATAATTTCTTCATAGTGTTGAGATGAAGTTTGACTTAACTTTATTTTCCTTCTCAGCCTTTTACAGTAAGTAAAATGAAGATAATAATAGCATATACATTAACAAAGCTTTGTGAGGACCAAATGAGATTGTTTCTCATTTGTATTGTTCTGCAAATCTTATGCCTCTTGAGTGCTAGCTATTTTTATAATTATGACTAATTTTCTTTGCCCTGCTTGGGTGAGTCCACAAGTTCCCATTTTATCTCTAGGTCTCCACACCTTAAGACACATTAGAGATAGAATTTAGGTCCCTTGTACTCAAAACCAAAATCTCAGGTACTTGGTACATTCTATATTCCTTAGTACTGAATTGTGGGTTTAAATTTCTTTCTGTTTCTCAGAGGTGCATATACATCAAAGGGAATGAAGTATATTTCAGGTTACTGATGAAATTTGAATTTATAAAGGTAGCTTAAGGTTAGTGAAGCTGAAGGGAATACATAAAGTACCAACAAGGCAACTCCTTTCATCTGGATCTTCTTTTAATAATAGACAACATCTCCTTGTTAGTCTACAATTTAGATATTCAAGATGTCAAATACCATTCACAAACATCTAAAAAAATAAGCTTAATGGCAGCCTACTTTATGAGGCACCTCAAGTCACTATTACATTTCAGAATAACTTTCCCTACTTTTAGCCTCCCTTATGCCTTGCTGCTGTTAAAAGGGACAATAAGCAAAAGCTACTGCCAAAAGTTTGACAAAGACCTTAATAAAAATGACTTGATATTCTTCTCAAATATATTGTCTGACTGTTCTCCAAGAAAATGGGGTAGATTCCAAACCCAAACTCAAACCAGTCTCACATTTCATTAGATTTCTGTGACAATCCTGAGGCTCTATATCACAACAGTCCAGTTATCAGAGATAGCCTGTTAAAAGGAATAAATGAGTAATAAGACAGAGCCAAGAACCTGTAGGAAAATCCTAGCATAATACTGAAAAGACTATGCATGTACTAGTAAATCAAAGTGAAAAATGCTTGAATGGAATAAAATAATCACAAGCTGCTAATCAAGTGAAAAGTGTCCTTCTTATGAAAATAGACCTAATGGAATGCACATAACATGGAAAGTTATGGAAATGAAGCAGTTAAAAGATATATACATATAAATGCAGACACATATACACATGGATAAACATATATTCACTCACAATTAATCTTGAACACTATTGTTCATTCTTTTTTGGCTACCCTACCGGTCATCCATCTCAATCTGAATTTCTTTAAAACCCTTAACACAAGTTCTTCATCCTTCCTCAGAGTTAACTGAGAATATGTAGTTTCCTTGTTTCTTTTTTCACAGCTCATATTTGGTTCTAGGGAGGACTAACCTTTTAGATGCTGGGTGACAGAGATAGTATTTATTACAGTCATAACAAATTGGAAAGGTGCTCAATATCTACCCCTGGGAAATTTAACTAAAATCAGATGGAGACACATAATTTGTGGGCAAGGATAGATAAGCATGATTCTGGATCTCTATAAAAGCCAGGTAGAAAAGGAATTAGCTGTGGGTGTTCTTTATTTTGAGAAATGAGAACAAAGAAAAATTAGGATCCTAGAATGTTAAAACTAGAAAATATCTTAGAAATTCTCTCTAATTAGAAGGGGAAAACTAAGGCCAAGAAGGTGAAGTCCTTGTTCTGAGTCACATAGCTGGTGAATAGCAGAGCTAAGACTAGAATTCAAGCTTCCTGACTCCTGGCTCAGTATCCTTTCTGCTAACTCAGTCAAAACTCTGGATCCTGTTAAGTGTAGACAAGTATGATATCAAGATTTATAAATAGGAATATAGCATCTCAGAATTGCAAGGCATTTTAGTTAGGAAAGTATGCTTGCTCTCAGAGCACTTAGGCTATGAATGGCACCAGGGCCTTTAAACTCAGGGATATTAAAGTGCAGCCTGGAACTAATTGAATGTATGACTACAAATATCCTGGCAACCTTTTCCTTCACCTCTATGGTTCTTAATTTCAATAATTTTCCTAATTTTTCCTTGTCCCCTTAAATTTCCATTTATTAAAGATTGGGGGAAAAGAAATTTTCTGTGTTATCTCACTATAGAAGAACTTCTACTTTTAATTCAATGTCGTGGTTCTAACCAAGGCTGTCCAGGGGTAATGACTAGAATGCTGGGCTCTAGATCAAGTCATGAACATCACTAGCTATATCTCTGTTCAATCAATTCACTGATCAAATAGTCATCAAATGACTGCAGGACACTGTATTTGATAATGAGGAACCAATGCAAGGATCATGGAGGTTACTATCTGGAGGAAAGGGAGATGTTAATACAATAGTCAGTTAAAAAGACAACCAATAAGGATATATAACATAAACACAATGCTGAATGTTGGGGAAGGTACTTCCTGCTGCTTGGTCCTAACAAGAGTCTTTGTAGGAAGTGAGACCTGAACTCGTACTTAAAGGATTCAAATTTGAATCAGTTAAAGAGAGAAGTATTTAAGACAGGAGAGAATGAAAATGAGAAAAAGAAGAGAAATCGCTATGCTGCCCTGCTCTCTTTTTTATTTAAAGCAGTTCTATTAGGAAGTAATGGAGACATAATTTTTCTGGAGATTTCTGGGCAATCTTAGCAAGCATTAAGAGAAGGGTTAAATAAGTACTACTATGAGGTTTTGATTTTCCTGTTTCTTTTTGCTCTTTTAATCTATTCCATGTTGAGGTAAATAAAGATCATAATGATTACCAGTTATGAATTCCAAGATGTGAATTATTTTTAGAAGTGAAAAAATGGTGTTTAAAAGATTAAGTGGCCAGGGAAGGACAAGTCTTGTATTATCTCCGAAGAAAATATTATTATCCTTATGGCCAAGTTCAGATATTCTAGCAGGCAAGAGGAAAATGGCAATTCATGGTCAGACCATCACACAGGTAAAGAAGGAATATGGAGATCAAATTGAGGGTGTGCCAAATGTCCCTTTTCCTCCAAATATTTTTTCTTTATTTGTTCTTGGTTATCAAATGTTCTTGGAGTAATTTCTTTGGGTTAAAGTTTTATCTTCACAAAAACCCTATTAAAATATAGATGGTACCTATTGAAGGAGTGACATATCAGTCTATCTCTCATGGCTACATTAGCATAGACTATCACTTTGTAGAAATTCCAGAGAGAATGAGTCAAGGAAGTTAGTAGATAAATATTGAATTGAGGGTGGGGGAGGGAATGGGAAAGGAAAACTGCTGAATATGAGACAAATCTAGATGGGAGGACAGAAAGGAGAACTGAGTAGGAAAAAAGACTGGCAATATGGGGTAGGGAAGGAAGGTGCTAGAAGAGAAGGTTTTGGGTGTGAGGCAGTGATGTCACTTATTTAACAGCTGTTTCACATATGCTATAGAGCTTCAATACAGTAGGGTTTGCATATGTGTGTTTGCATGCAAGTGTGTATGCACATGCATATGTGTGATTCTATATGAATGCCTATGTTGGGGGTAGAGATAGAGTGGTAATGAGAAAGGATAGGTTACGTAGATTGCCAGTCTCACCTTTGAAAACAGTTCTGAAAAGAAAAGAGACTTTAGGATAGTTTTCAGAAGCATCATCCCTCCTTCCCAATGTTTCTGATTATGAAACCAACCCCTCTGCTGAGGCCCCTTCTCTCCTTAGACTTTCAAAGAGGTCCCAGACACTGAGAGCCCTGGTTTCTGGCTCCTTGCATTTTTTTAAAGAAGGATTTTATTTATTTTGAGTTTTACAATTGTTCTCCTAATCTTGTTTCCCTCCCCCCACCCCCACCCCCACAGAAGGCAGTCTGTTAGTCTTTACATTGTTTCCATGGTACACATTGATCTAAGTTGAATGTGATGAGAGAGAAAGCATATCCTTAAGGATGAAAAATAAAATATAAGAGATAGCAAAATTATATAAGAAGATAATCGGGTTTTTCCCCCCCTAAATTAAAGGTAATAATCTTTAGTCTTTGTTCAAACTCCACAGTTCATTCTCTGGATACGGATGGTATTTCTTCTTGCATTCTTTTTTTTTTTTAGGTTTTTGCAAGGCAAACAGGGTTAAGTGGCTTGCCCAAGCCCACACAGCTAGGTAATTATTGTGTCTGAGACAGGATTTGAACCCAGGTACTCCTGACTCCAGGGCCGGTGCTTTATCCACTGCACCACCTAGCCACCCCATCTTTTTGCATTCTTAATGTCTAGAATGAAAATATGTGATTTGTTCTTACCCCAAAATGATTATAAAGGATGGTGGGTGAAAGAACTATAACGAAAATCTGAAGGTGGGCTTTATTTAATGTCAAAATTCAGGGAAGCATGTGATTGTTCTATTATCCTAAGCAATAATATAAACTTCATTTAGTAATTTCAGTTTTACTTTTGTAAGTGTGCTCTCAAGTCTGTCATATATCTTTTTTACATATAACATTTGTATGTCAAGAAACCTATAGAACCTGGACAGACAAGCCATTAATGAATCTGAGTCACCTGGGATCAAGGAGTACTTTTCATAAAGTAAGGGAGCTTGGTCTGCTTTTCCCATTGATCTTCCACACATTGAAATCAAATTCATACAACTGCCCTCATTCTTCAGCCTGAATGTGACACTCAAGGGTTGTTCTGGAAAGTGTGCCTTCTCCTGACCAAAGGCTTCTGCCAACCCAGCTTCTGATTATTCTAAGAAAGTCATGAAAGACAGTGGATAATTATAGCTTTCTGTGTGACATTGGTAAAGCCATAACTATTTTGGACCTGATTTTCTTCATTGGACTGAGGTCTATTTATGCTCTTTTGACTATAGTCATGAGTACTAGTGGAGGGTGAGAACAAGGAAGCAATGAGAAAAAGTAGATTTGCCAATCTCACAAAACTGATAACCCTTGACAACAGCTCTGGGAAGAAAAGGGTATCAGACAACTTTTGGCAGCTTTCTTATGAGACTTCCAGGAAGCTCTCCTTATATGTGTAAAGCAAAAAGGGAATCACTTCACAATTATGAAAAAAAAGTGTTACTCAGTTTTTGAGTTTAAGTTTACTCTCTAACCTGTGATGTATATAGGGAAGTAATACATTCCCCCCCCCCCCAACCCTGTCCCAGTACTAACCCTGGACAAAATACTTAGGGATGTTTCATTCTTTGAACTTGTAGCCCCAACTCTTAACATAGTACCTGGCAAGGAGTAGGTACACAATAAATACTTGTCAGTTGATTACCATCTAGCAGGGATAGATCATTTACAAAAGACCATTTTTTTTCTTTGAAAAAGAATGAAGATGGTATACAGCCTGTACTGATTTCATGGTATCACCATATATTTAGATAATGGAGAAAGTAAATACAGAAGCAGGCCAATGTCTCACCTCAGAAAACACTCCCTCCCTCCACCACCCACTAACACATTCTCAATTTCTTTCTCTTCTCAAAGTTCTTTTCACACTCACCTCAGTCATGTGGTCAGGTCTCACTGGACACTCATTCCTGACCCAATACCACAATCACACCTCCTCAGCTCATCTCCATCCTAAACTTGTCTCAGTCTGGGGTAGGGAAGGCTGGTGAGAACACAGTTATGTCCCACTTAATTAGACAGTTTGCTTTAGATTGTATTCTTGTCACTGATTAGAATGCAGAGTCATAAAACTGCTCTGGTCTTGGCAGGGACTTTGGGTTTAGTTCTAGATACTATGTGGCAAAGAAAAAGCCTGGGTAAATATACTCTTTTCAGACTTCAGTGTTAAGGATGTTATACAGAGATTAGATCACAAGTCTCTGAAGGTACTATTTTGTGGCTACAGCAGCAGAAGTTCAAACAGGGTGGGTACAGTGACAGTAAAAAAGAAAGAATGGATTTCAGAGGTAATGGGTACCTAGGATGGAGCAGTTGCTACTCTTTCCTAGGTGCTGACTTTCTCCTTTATGTGATGTGAAAACCATTGTTCCTATACCTCCTATACCTTATGCTCCTCATTTAGGATGAAAGGTCACTTTTACCACTACTAGACCATATTTGCTGTGGGGAATTGTGGGGAGAAGCAGACTGGGATTGAGTAGGAAAAGAAGATTGCTAGTAAAGAGAACTGGGGAGAGGGAAAGGTCTCTCCCTCCCCCCATCCAAACAACATCTATAATCAGGCTTCTCCCATAGTTCCTACCTTCACCAATTCCTTTAGGGATATGAATCATTGTCATCTTTTCCCAGCTGAATTTATTTTAGGTGAAAACATTAGAAGTTAGGATTCTGCTGAGAAGGCAGAACTGATAACATCACTAATGGATTAGATGTCATCTTTGATCCTGAGGTTCCAAACCTGGATGACTGATAGAGCAGTAGCAAGTAGCATCAACAAAAATAGAGAAGCTATTGGAAAGATCAGGCTTTGGAGTAAGATTACAGATTCTTAGGATCATACATTTAGAACTGGAAAGGATCTTAGTGATTATTGAGTCCAATACCCTTATTTCCTAAATGAGGAAACTGAGGCCTAGAGACATTTAACTATCACAAAAACATGGATCTAAGGGTCCTATGGGTCTTGACCTAAATACGAGTCAAAAACTTGAACCCAGGACCTCCATTTCCAAATTCATGACTCTTTCTAAATAGTACAGTTTGAGACTTGTTGAGTTCAGGATTCTGGTGGAACATTCAAAAAAGACTTTTAGCAGGAAGTTGATAAAGTGAGAATAGAACTCAGGTGAATTGTTGGGGTAGAGATCAAAATTTAGAAGTTATCTGCATAGAGGTAAAGGGTATATTAGGAGAGGATGCCCAAGAACAGAATATTAGCAGACATTAACATTTAAGGATTGAAAAGAGGAAGTGGAACTAGCAGAGGAACAGAGGAAGAGTCCTCAGAGAGATAGGAGGAAACCATGGGAGTGAAGTGACATCCAGGGCATCCCTGATCTAGGATACCCTGTACAACATAGCTGATAACTCATCATTCAGCCTTGATCTGGACATCTCCAGGGAGGGAGAACCTACTATTTTCCAAGACAGTCAATTCTGGTTTCTTAAAAGATATTTCAAATTGTTAGGAAGGTTTTATTTATGCAGAAGCAAAAGTTTTCTCCTTGAAACTTCTATCCACTGCTCCTGGCTCTGCCCTCTGGTACCAAGTTGAATATCTCTCTTCTATATGAGATTCCTGAAGGGAATTGCCACTATCCTATCAGTCACCCAGGTTTAGAACCTCTGGGACAAAGATGACATCCAATCTATTAAAGACGTTATCAATTCTGCTTTGCCATGTTGACTTATCTGCAGGTCAATTTCTCTCCTACTTTGAGTTAATCCACATATGACATAATCTTGAAACTTTAACTTTGTTACTGTCCTCTTCTGCATATCCTAAAATTCATCAAAGTGCTAAAATTTGTGTCTAGAATTAAATTTAAGAATCCAAATATAGTCTGACCAAGGAAGAGTTCAGGGGAATCATCACATCTGTAGTTCTGGATAGTCTGGCTTTCTTGACATAGTTGAATGAGTTGTTTCCCCTTTTTTTCTTTCCTTTATTCTTTCTTTCTTTTCCTTTCTCCTTCACTCATTCTTTTCCTTCTCTCCCTTCTTCCTCTCTCCTTCCTTTCTCTCCTCCTTCCCTCCCTCCCTCCCTCCCTCCCTCCCTTCCTTCCTTCCTTCCTTCCCTCAAACATTTTTAATTGTGTGACTTTGGGTAAGTCATATAGCCCTATTTGCCTCAGTTTGTCATCTGTAAAATGATCTGGAAAAGAAAATGGCAAACCATATCAATATCTTTTCCAAGAAAATCCCAAATGGGGACATGTAGAGTAAGGCATGTCTGAAAATGTCTGAACAATATGATTGTTTTGGTCTTTTTGGTCGTGATTCTCATCTTGAATTTGTGGATTTTTTTTTTGAATTTGTGGTTAAGAGATCAAATTTATCCTTATTAGATTCAACTCATTGTTCCAGTATATCCAGAGCTTTTAGATCCATATTCCAGAATCTAACAACTTGGCTATTCCTTCTAGTAAATTTGATAAGTATGCTGTCTATGCCTTCTTCTAAAAAAAAAAAACTTGAACCCAGGACCTCCACTTCCAAATTCATGACTCTAATAGTACAGTTTGGGACTTGTTGAGTTCAAGATTTCTTTTAAAAAAAGATTAAATGACCTAGGACAAAGCACAGTTCCCTAGGGAACTACTCTAAACACTACCTTCAAATTGACAATGATTATTCTTACAAACAACCATTAGCAAATCTATCTGCCTTTATTGTCCATTAGTTAATAATATTCATCTTGTCCACAAAAACAGCATTAGAGGTATATTTCCACCATTCCCTTGATCACTTTACAGATCTTTTTCAAAAATAGAAAAAAGATTAATATGGCATGATGTGTTCTTGATGAAGTCATGGTTGGCTTTTTGTGGTCATTGACCATCCCTCTAATATGTTACCTTGAACAAATCACAAACTCTTGGGTCTTCAGTTTTCTTATCTGTAATATGAAGGAACTGAACTAGATGATCTCTTATGAACTTCTAGAACCTTTATCTTATGATTCTACATACTAGAATTTTGCCAGGAATCAGTTGATTTCTTCTAGCTTAAAGTACACTCTCTCTATTTTGAAAATCAAGACATTTGTCCCTCTCCAGTCCATCTTCTCCATGATCTTTCAAAAATTCATTGAGTGACTTTCTAGTAATATTCACTTTTTTTTCAGTACCCTGGAATATTATTCTTCTGGGAATGATGACACTAGATGTGTTCTTATTTTCTTTCTACTTATGTTGGGCTTTCAGCTCCCATTAGAAATTTTTGTTTTCCAGGCCAACAATTATTCACTTAAAAAAAAACACAGAAGCAATCTAAAAGTTAAGTTGTTTTTCTTTCTCTCTGTCATCTTTTCTATCCCAAACATTGTTCCTATCTCTTTTTAAATTAGCAATCAACTTTTCTTGTTGCTAAACAAATGATGATGGTAGAAAAAGCTCAACACATTTAGTGATAAAGAAGTTAGTAAATGAACAAGCTGGAAAAATTTCAAAAATAGTTAATTATGTCTGTCAGCAGAAGTCCAGGCTGGTTCAGTGAGAAGAGATTCATCACAAGAAAGTTGGTTATCAGATATTGAATTTTCATGGGCTACAGAAACTCAAGAAGACTATTTATGATCTGTATCAGAAGGAGAACCTATACTATTGAAATTATAAACCTTTCAAATTTGAATAAATGAAATAAGAAAATATATAAGACTCTTCTTAACTTTAAAATTCAGTGATTCAGGGGACAGCTAGGTGACACAGTGAACAGAACACTGACCCTGGAGTCAGGAGAGCCTGAGTTCAAACCTGACCTAAGACATTTAATAATTACCTAGCTTTGTGACCCTGGGCAAGTCACTCAACCCCCATTGCCTTGCCAAAAAAAAAATTTAATGATTCCAATCTTCTTAACTTTAATGGAGAACTTGATAAAGAGAGCATCAAACTTATAATCTTATTATAAAACTAAGAATATTCTTTTTCAATGGTCATAGAAGCTAAATTACATTTATTTTTCTAGGGTTTTTGTTGTTCAGTGTGTGAATTGTCTTATTCAACTATTTGTTGTATTCCCTTTGAAACCAAACATCCTGTCTAGTCCCAGAGAGAGTTTGTCGTAGGATACTTTCATCCATTCTATTTCAGCTAGACTTCCCTCTTCTACCCTTGCTCACAGTTTGCCCTTGTATGGGGGTGAAAAGTAAGGGAATAATAAAGTGAATGAGTTTTTCAGAAATTCGGTTTCATAGGGATTCAACATTCCTGTCATTTCTTTCCGTCTACCTATTTCATTCTTCTATCTCTCCCCTAAACAGAGAACCATGGAGATGAACTAGTAGTCAGCATGGGAAGGCAGAAAGAGTACCAGTGCCACCACCTGGATGCAGGGAGAATAAGGAATTATCACACACACACACACACACACACACACACACACACACACACACACACACACACACAAACACACACACACACACACACACACACACACACACACACAGTGCACTCATAAGAAAAGTAATTAAAAGCTCAGGATAGATAAATTATGTTTTTTCTTTTCTTCTTAGTTTCTCTTCTTTCTCTCTATCCCATCCCACTATTTCCCTTCTTTTATTTCTTTCTTTCCAATGACCACTTTCCATTTTGCTCCCATATTTGTGTCAATGCATACACATTCTCTCCATTTATGGAGTTCTGTCAGTAAATGTGAAACTCAACCAAAACTGGTGGTTCAGAGAATAAGTCCGGAGAACTGGACTTAGAACTCTTCATTTTGGAAAAAAAAACATCTCTAATTGGCATTAGAAATTCTAATTCTAACTGGAGTTACAACTCTTCATTTTAGAAAAAAAAATTACACCTCTAACTGACATTGGAAATTTGAGGTCTATGATTGATTCTAGAGGACTTAGGTTTAAATCTTGCTCTGTTATGTATCAATGATATGACCTTGAACAAATAATTTTACTTTTATGGATCTCCATTTTCTTGTCTGCCAAATAGAAATTAGATAGGAGACAATAAAAAGTTTTAACTCCAGTGTAGGGCACATGGGTTCAAATATAGCTTCTGATACTTATTGCTTAGACCTTGGACACAGTCTCTATGTGCTCAGCATCATCATGTATAAAGTAGGTCTTTGCTCCTATGAACTCTAGTTTCTAGAGAAGTAACTGTATTCTAAGCTGATATTCTAAGACTGTGATGCATTAGCCTAACCTATAAATATAGAGGAAAACCTCTTTATCATGAATCTTGCTATGACTTTGATTCACTGATAGTCCAAGTTAAATAATACTCCCTGCGTACATAAAGATAGACTGTGAATCTCTCTCATTGTAGTATAAAAAATTTGTGTTATTGATGAAAAATGCTATCTACTACCAGACACAGAATTGGGGTTGCCTGAATACAGACTGAAACATACTATTTTCCTTCCCTCCTTCCTTCCTCCCTTCCTTCCTCCCTCCTTTCCTTCCTTCCTTCCTTCCTTCCTTCCTTCCTTCCTTCCTTCCTTCCTTCTTCTTTCCTTCCTTCCTTCCTTCCTTCCTCCTTCCCTTCTCCCTCCCTTTTTTCCTCCCTTCTCCCTCCCTTTTTTCCTCCCTTCTCCCTTTCTTTCTTTCTTTCTTTCTTTCTTTCTTTCTTTCTTTCTTTCTTTCTTTCTTTCTTTCTTTCTCTCTTTCCTTTCTTTCTTTCTCTCTTTTTCAAATCTTCTTACACAGAATGACCATAATGGAAATCTTTACTTATATCAGATTGGTTACCATTTCAGGGAGAGAAGAGGGGAAGAAGGGAATGATAGAACTTGGAACTCAAAATTTAAAAAAAATTTTAATGTTTCATATATAATTAGAGGGAAATAAATTATTACTTTAAAAAAAGCTTATGCTATAATGCTGGCTTCATCTTACTTGTAATATTATTACAAGTAAGAGTCAAGGACCATCTCCAGTTGTCTTGATCTATATTTGGCCACTGAATCTGGATTACTTTGGAGGAGAAAATGAGACTGGTGACTTTGCACAACTTTCCCTCACTTAAATCCAATTCATTTGCATGTGGCATCACTTCCCTGATGTCATGGTCCTCTTTGAGAATGAAGGACAAAACAATAACAACAGCACAGCTACTTACACAAGACTCTAGGGTATGTGATTTTTAAAATAATGGATGTTGTCTTTATTATCCAACAGTTTAGGTTAGGATCACCCAAGTGACTAAAAAAAATTTTTCTTGGGGGGTCAAGAAACCAGTCTATGACCCTAGAAATTTATTTCATTTTTGGTCATGTGCTCAAACAACCTGGATTTTCAAGGATAGTTCCAAATTTCACTGACTTGATTTGGAATTCAGGTTGTGTGATTCTACTCTGGAATTCCTGGCACTTGTGAGGCAGACCAGGAAGTTCTTCCCATGAGATAGAGCTTAATTAAAGGCAAATCTTTAAAATATTTCATATAGCATACTGATTCTGGTGAGAAGTCATCATGGAGATATCCAAGAATATATTGAATGGTTTTAATGGTTTCTGTTTAAGAAGTCAGAAAAGTAGGCTCACTATTTTAGAAATGTTTCAATCAACATTGCCTTGTAGTAACTTATTGTTTTATTGATTCAAATACAAAATAGAAATTTATAAAGTGACAGAAAATAGGGATCGATACATGTTACTGGAATTTGGAGGAGACAGAAATCATATTTTGAAAGCTATAGGGCTTTTTTTTTGTCTTTTTTTTTTAGGTTTTTGCAAGGCAAACAGGGTTAAGTAGCTTGCCCAAGGCCACACAGCTAGGTAATTATTAAGTGTCTGGGACCAGATTTGAACCCAGGTACTCCTGACTCCAAGGCCGGTGCTTTATCCTCTGTGCCACCTAGCCGCCCCTTCTACGCCACCTAGACGACCCTGCTATAGGGCTTTCTAACCATGTTCACTGTATACCAAGGTCTCAAGAGACCCAGTACAAGGGTCTAAGTGAATTAACTTATTCACAGAAAAAAAAAAACATTTGTTTGAGTCATAGACTTATCTTACAAGCTTATAGGATCTGGCTTTGGATTGCACCCCACTGTATGACTCTAAATAAATCATTTAATAAAATGAGCAAAAGGGCAGCTAAGTGACACAGTGGATAGAGCACTGGCCCTAGGAGAATGGGAGTTCAAATCTAGCCTCAAATACTTGCCATTTACTAACTGTGTGACCTTGGGCAAGTCATTTAATGCTCATTGCCTTACATCCAGGGCCCACATCCATCTGGCACTGAATCCAGATGACTCTGGAGGACAAAATGAGACCAGGGACTTAACACAGCACCCCCCCTCACTTAAATCCAATTTATGTGCTTGTCACGGCATCACCTCCCTTATATCATGGTCTTCTTTGAGAATGAAGGGCAAAACATTACCAAAATGGGCAAAATAATACTCAAAGCTTTATGAGACTCAAATGAGATAATACATGTTTTATGAACCTTAACTTGCTTTATTTTTATTATTATCATTAATATTGTTGTGATTATTATTATTATTATTATTATCTTCTCATATTATATATTGTGGTTGGATAGAAATGGGGCAAGTCACTATCCTGATATCACTTTACATTTTCTGGATTACTGTAAATATGAAAGAAATATTTTTTACATTTAATACAAGTATTAGAAATAAGATCACACTCTATGTCTATGGGTTCACTGAAAGAATCTTTAGTAGAATTCTAGTGGCCAACATGCTCCCACATGATTTTGATTTCTGTCAAATTTGATATTGTTATAATTACTTTTCTTTTTCTTCTTTTTCCTCTTTCTCCTTTTTATCCTTCTCCTCCTACTCTTTCTCTTCCTAGAGGCATGGAGCCATGTTTGAAGTCATACAAATATAAGATAATAAAGACTTGAACTAAAATGAAAACAGAGGATAGCAAGAATAGACACAAGAGACATTGTAAAAAAGGAATGCAAAGGACAAAGTGATTGAATTACAGAAACAAGGAAGATGAGGAGTCAAAGATTTTATTACACTTCCTCATCATGTCCACAGTAAGCTAAGGTCTCAAGAGAGGAGCAGAGCTAAGATGGCAGCATGGAGGCAGGAATTTACAGAAACTCTCCTGCAGTATGCTCCACGTGGCTTAAAATTAGGACTTAAACCAAATTCTAGAGAGGCATAACCTACAGAAAGATCTAGTGAAAGAATTTTCTGGTCCAAGACAATTTGGAAGATCCATGGGCAGGGTTTGTTCCACTGGGGTGGAAGAGGTCACAGCATAACCCAGGCCATGCTGCACCAGAGCAATCAAGTTCCAACCTTCTAAGAATAACCCACAGGGTCCCTGAGTCCCTGAGGGTGCCTGGGTCCATGGCAGTGGAATGGTTTCCAGATCTCTCAGCCCAGGAATCACAAAGGATAACATGGAAGGTCAATGGGAAAATTCTGCCACACCAGAGTGAGCAAGGGACCCAGGCCAGTGCAGTCCTGGTCAGGTACTGAAAGCAGGCCTGTGGAGTCACCCAGCAGGGAGCCACATGGCAGCTGCTTCCAGAGTGCTCAAGCCCACACATGGTAAGGGAATCGGGGAAATATTTAAGGTTTCTCTGCTGTCCCTGGAACAGGACTCTGTTGGTCTGCACAAGCTCAGATCCAGGTCACAATTTGGGACCTCTAATTGCCATAGTGGCATAGAGGGGAATGCTTGTGACCATCCACAGACCAGAGAACAATTCAGGAAATCAGTCAGAGTCTCTCAAAAATTTGAAGGGATTAAGGTCCCTGGGGAGGTATCCCCAAAACACTGAAAACCTTGGAAAGTCATTAAAATCAGATCATAGACTAGGGAAATGAGTAAACAACAGAAGAAAAAGAACCTGATCATAGACAATTACTTTGGTCCCATGGAGGATCAAAACACACCCTCAGAAGATAACAAAATCAAAGCTTCTGTATCCAAAGCCTCAAAGGAAAAATAGGAATTGGTCTCAGGCTATGGAAGATTTTGAAAATCAAGTAAGGGATATAGAGGAAAAATTTGGAAGAGAAATAAGAGTATTGAAGGAAAATCATGAAAGCCAAGTCAGCAACTTGGTGAAGGAGATACCAAAAAATACTGAAGAAAATAACATGCTAAAAACCAATTTAGGTCAAATGGAAAAAGCAGTCCGAAAAAGGAGAAATGAGGAGAAAAATGCCTTAAAAAGCAGAATTGACCAAAAGGAAAAGGAGATAAAAGGAGATAAAAAGGAGATAAAAGCTCTCTGAAGAAAACAATTCCTTAAAATGTAGAATGGAGCTAATGGAAGCTGATAACTTTCTGAGAAATCAAGAAACAATAAAAACAAAACCAAAAAAAATGAAGAAAATGTGAAGTATCTCTTTGGAGAAACAACTGACCTGGAAAACAGACCCAAGAGATAATTTAAAAATTAATGGACTACTTGAAAGTCATGACCAGGAAAAGAGTCTAGACTTCATTTTCAAGAGAAATTCTCCAGGAAAATTGTCCTAGAATTAGAAAGTAAAATAAAAATCAAGGGAATCCATCACATCCTCCTGAAAGAGATTCCCCTGCCCTCCCAAAAAACTTCCAGAAATATAATAGCCAAATTCCAGAACTCCCAAGTCAGAGACAATATTACAAATAGACAGAAAGAAACAATTCAAATATTTTGATGCTACAGTCAGGATTGCACAGGATTTAGCAGCATCTACATTAAGGGCTCATAGGGCTTAGAATACGATTCTCTGGAAGGCAAAAGAGCTTGGATACAACTGAGAATCAACTACTCAGAAAAACTGAACATTCTCTTTCAGGGGAAAAGATGGCTATTCAAGGAAATAGAGACTTTCAAACTTTCCTGTTGAAATGACTAGAACTTAAAAGAAAGTTTGATCTCAGGCAATGCACAGAGAGGGTGGACAGGAAGGACAAATTATGAGGGATTTAATGATCTTAAATTCCTACATGGCAAGAGATACTGATAACTCATATGAGCCTTCTCATTTATTAGAGTGATTAGAAGGAGCACATATAGACAAGGCACAGGAGGGAGCTGAATATGAAGATTAAATATATTATAAAGATGGAGTCAATGGACAAAAAGTGAATGTACTGGGAGAAATTGAAAGGAGAGGTAGGATGGACTAAGATATTTCATGCAAAAGTGTCAAGAAAAAAGCTTTTGCATTGGAGTTAAAGGGGGGAGGTAAGGAGGAATGAGTGAGCTTTCATTCTCATAGAAAATGAATCAGAGAGGAAACAACATACACACTTGATATAGAAACTTGTGTGTATGTTGTTTCCTCTCTGATTCATTTTCTATGAGAATGAATAAAAATCTATCTTACTCTAGAAGAAAAAGTAGAAGAAAGGTATGGGAGTAAAGGGTCAGGGAGAGTAGGGGCGGGTGTAGGCGATAGAAGAGAGGAAAGATCATGGAAGAGGGTAGTTAGATACAACATACTGTTGAGGAGGGACAAAGTGAAAGGAGAGAGAAGAGAATAAATGTGAGTGGGGAGGAACTCAGCAGGGGAGAAATACAATTATCTGTAGCAATTGTGGGGAAAAAATATTGAAGCAATTTCTTTGATGGACTTATGATAAAGTATGCAATCCATCCTAGAGACAGAGCTGATGGTATCTGAACACAGACTGAAGTTCATTTTTTCTTTTTCTTTCCTTTATTTTTCTTAATGTTTCTCTATCTTTTTGGGGGGGGGAGGGGGATTATGTTTAATTTACAGCAAGACTGTTATAGTAATGTGAAAATTAATAAAGAGATCCAGTACAAGGGAAATTCCTAAATGAATTATCTTAATCTCATACAAGCATTTGAGTCATAAATTTATGTTATAGGCTCATAGGTTCAGGTTTAGAGCTAAAAAAGGAATAATAAAGTTGGCTAACTAAGAATTCTCATTTTGCAGATGACAAAAATGAGGTAGAGGGGGTTATTTATTTTTAATTGGAAGTACCCTTAGAGATGATCTATTTTTAACCCCCCCCCATTTTTGCAAATATAGAAACTAAGATCAAGAGAAGTTTAAAGTCTTGGTCAAAATAAATAGCAGAGCTGGGATCTTAACCCAGGTCCTGTCGCTTTCTTTGTCCTAGTGAATTGATCCTAGAATGAAATTCAAAGATCCAATTTATCTCTCTTTCTTTAGTCTAGAATAAATCCTATATGGCTAACTCTCCTCTTCCCATTTGGTCCTATTCTTGGATCATCCAGGTCTCCTGTTCTAAAGATATCTTTCCCAAAAGTCACCTAACTTCCAAAATTATAACATCCCTGATAGCATACTCCAGTTTCCTCCCCCTTCAAAAAGTACATTTCTAGAACCAAAAAACCTCATAAAATCTTTCTAACTTTTCTGATTTGATAAAGAATATACAATATTCAAACTTCTGCTCATGCAGTTTCCTTTCCTTGAAAATCCCAGGGGCGGCTAGGTGGCTCAGTGGATAAAGCACTGGCCCTGGAGTCAGGAGTACCTGCATTCAAATCCGGTCTCAGACACTTAATAATTAATAATTACCTAGCTGTGTGGCCTTGGGCAAGGCACTTAACCCCATTTGCCTTGCAAAAACCTTAAAAAAAAAAAGAAAAGAAAATCCCAAAGCCTTTTCTCTACCTATCCAAATCAAACTCACACTCTAATGCTATGAGGAGACTACCCACACTCCTCCATCCTATACTGATCTCTCCTTTCTTTCACTTATTTATAGTTCATCCTGAGAGAATCACATATTATCTCCTTATATCCTTTTCATCTTGTCATACTAACTACATTATGAGTTCATTGTGGGTAAAAGTGTTATGCTTTTTAAAAAAAAATCCTTTAGGGGCAGCTAGGTGGCGTAGTGGATAAAGCACTGGCCCTGGAGTCAGGAGTACCTGGGTTCAAATCCGGTCTCAGACACTCGATAATTACCTAGCTGTGTGGCCTTGGGCAAGTCACTTAACCCTGTTTGCCTTGCAAAAACCTAAAAAAAATCCTTCATAGCATCTGGCACAGGGCTGATGTACTACTGAATAAACATGTATTTAATTGGAATGAATTAGGATTGTGCATTTTTCCTCACAGAATGTCAGAATTGGAAAGGATCTTAGGGACCAGGGAGACTAAATATAACTTAAAAAATTATCCCCTTTACAATATATCCAACAAGGGTCCATACAGTTTTTGCTTGAAGACTCCAAGTTGAGAGAAACATACTACCTTCCAAGGAAGCTCATTTCATTTTTAGATAGATCAATTAGTTAGAAAGTTTTTTCTTTATATCAAATCTCAATTTGCCTGTTTGTATTTCTATCCATTATCCCTCATTCTGTTGTTTGGCACTATGCAGAAAATAAAAATAAATAACCTCTAATTCCTTTTTCACATGCCAATCCTTTGAATGCTCAAAGATAATCATCCTAAGTCTTCTAAATAAACATCCCCAGTTCCTTCAGTTTGATCAGCATGATTTCATAGACTCAAAGTCTTTCACTATCCTGGCTGCACTCTTCTGGTTGTCCTCTAGTTTATCAACACCCTTTTCAACAAACTGAAGACAGTACTCCGGGTGTGAACTGTCCAGAACAAAATACAATAAGGCTTTCACCTAATAGTTCTTGCTTTATCATATATCAGCTGTGTGACCTTAGGCAAGACCTTACCAAGATTCTAATTCATTATCAGCAAGAATGGCAGGTTTCTAAAGAGTCTCTAAGATAACTTTGAGTTCTAATAATCTAAAATTATATGATATTTACTATAAACCATCATGTGACCAAGACAATGTTCTATAGCCCATGAGTACCTAGCAAATTGTGTAAGAATTTGCCTATCTTCATTTGTAAACAAGCACTAGATGATTCTTGCTATTTCTCACATATAACCTTATGTCTCCAATTTCTAATGTCTAGAATTTACTTCCTCTTCACCTCCTCTCAGATTCTCTGTTTTCTTTAAAAGAGCTTAGTTGTCATCTGCTATAGAAGTGTTCTTGTCCTTCCTGACTGCCCCTTTTCAGTTGGTATCCACCCTTGCTGCAAATTAAGTAAATTGACCCATTCCATTGAATAAGAGGATGTCTCCATGTAGATTATTTTTGATATTCTAGCAAATTCATATCTCTGGCCTAGACAAAAGTTTCAAATTTTAAGCAACTTGGATGAGCATTCGTAAATCATTATTTAAAAAGCAAATGAAATAATCAGTTGTCTACTGAACAATTTTCAGACTAAACTTTGTATGTGAGAACTCCTACCCCTTAATTACATTGCTTGAAAAGAAGGAAGGAGAAAAACAAGGGTAATTCTAGCCTACCAGAATGAAGAACCCATGTGTTATTTTTGTTGCTAGGGAAAATGTTTCCCTAATATTACTGGATATCACAAGTCTGTCTCTCTTTATCTGTTGCTTGGCAATGAAGAACAATGACAATGGTAGGCCCTATTTGGTGTGACTATCAAGCAAAACAATAATATTATTATTGGAAAGAATGAAAAATGTCTTCAGTAAAATCTTTTCCCATTCAGATGGTCACAAATTCTCTCCCTCTGTTCTCTCTTTCCATTGACCATTTGTCATAATGTCATTAGCTGATTATAATAGCTACTATCCTCCATTTCTCTCTTCTAGAATTGATCCTATCCAGGACTTAATTCAGAGCACTTTTTTTTTGTGAGAACCTATTTTTTCCCCTTTTTTCCAAACACAATTTTCTTTTTTCTTTTTAGGTTTTTGCAAAGCAAATAGGGTTAAAGTGGCTTGCCCAAGGCCACACAGCTAGGTAATTATTAAGTATGAGACCGGATTTGAACTCAGGTACTCCTGACTGCATGGCAGGTGCTCTAACCCCTGCACCACCTAGCCACCCCCAGACACAATTTCTTGATTTTATTCTTTCTTTTCTCCAAATAAGATCATTGAATTTTAGAGGCATATAAATAATTAAGTCTTATGGCTTCATCTTACAAATGAATAAATTGAAACTTAGCAGTCAAATGAATTGTCTTGTTTCCTCCATTTCTTTCAAAATGATGCTCAAATGTCCCATTCTACAAGAAGCATTTCATGATCTCCGAGCTACTAGTACTCTCCCTGACCAACTCACTTTGTATTTTTTGTATTTTTTATGTACTTTTGTGTGTATCTTCCTTAAAGAAAGTAAGGTTCCTGAGGGCAGAGTCTATTTGCTTTTGGGCTAGCACAGTACCTAATACATAGAAAACGATTAATAAATTTTTCTTTGATTATTTAAGGTCACAAAATTTCTAAATGGCAAAGCTGGAACTAGAACCCAGGTCTCTCGACTCCCAGTTCTCTATTCTTTCCATAAAACTGAATATTTTTTATATTCTCAGAATGATTCTAATTTTCCTATCTAAAAATCAATCTATCTACTATCTTTTATCTCTCTACCACTATCTTTCATTCTAACTGTCTATCTATGTGTCTGTCTATGTATCATAGGAAAGTATAAGATACTAAAACACATGGCATGAGTTTTTGAGGACAGGATTTGGCAATATCTCAGGTGAGGTACAGGGACATTGTTCTGTAACTTGCTACTCTTTCTTCCTCACCTGTTCCCTGGACATAACATGTGACTAACTTTGAGGAACCTTGGGCAATTGCTAGAATGTCCTTTTTTTTTTTTTACCAATAGTAATGGAAATCACCCACTTGCCCTGGCTTCTTATATTGCTTCTCCTTATTGGTAGAGACAAATAATTCCAATGATTGAAGTTTGACCTTCCCTGACATCTATCTAATTAAATTTTTTTGCTAATAAATGATTTGCTCAAGGTTACACAACTCTATGACTAAGCATCTGGGTAACCACAAGTTATTTGACAAATCATTTGATCACTCTGGATCTCATTTTGGGGTTGGACCAGATAGTGCAGTGGATAGAGCCTAGAGTCAGACTCAATTTCACATTTGGTCAGAGGATTAAATGAGATAATATTTGTTAAATGCTTAGAACCTGGTAAATAGGGAATACCTTATAAAAGCTCACTTTCTTTCTCCCCTTCTCCTACAATATTAATATATTAATAAGATTAATGATATGTATTAACATTATATATATATATATATATTCACATATACACACTTTATAATGTTTAAAATAATTTCACATATATTTCAGAACTAAAATGTTATGATTTGGTAATTCTAAAAATACATGGAATATATAGTACCTGCTGACTGATAGTCTAGCTGCTTCACCAATGGTTGTATAACACATCAAGGACCTAGGATTATTTCAACATGGGAACTCCTCCCACCCAGGTAGATCACAAGCTATCATGATTACAATCTTAGAGAGCCTGTTATGACATAACAGACACATCTGTTATGTGTCAGAGAAGATATTTGTCTTGAAGTAGTGAGATGGCTCAATGGATAGAGCACTGGCCTGGAGTCAGAAAGACCTGAGTTCATATCTGCCCACAGACACTTAGAAGCTAGTGTGATTCTGGGCAAGTCACTTAACACTGTTTGCCTCAGTTTACTCATCTATAAAATGATCTGGGAAGGGAAAAGGCAAATGACTCCAGTATCTTTGCCAAGAAATTCCAAATGGGGTCCTGAGGTCAGTCATGACTGAAGCAATTGAACAACAACATTAGAATATGTGTGTGTATATGGGGATATATGCATTTTTATATTTATCCATATATGCATTTATTAACTTTAATTTGTGATGTATACATTTTTTATGTACTTGTTGATAACTCTTAAGGTTAACTAAAGGATAACCCTTAAGGTTCTGTCAATTATATGGGATGAGAAAAGATATTATATTCATTCACTTAGTATTGTCATCCCAGATTACATTCTAGTTTACATTAAAAGATAAGTTTGTTGATAGTATGGATTACGTTATTCTTTGTCTTTAAACATCCAGCAACTAGCATAGTAAGTAGATAATAAAAAGTAGATGTTATAATGAAGTCTTTAAACATTTTGGAGCCTCAGCTTCTTCATTTGTGAAATGAATTGTTTGGTCTAGCTATTAGACTCCTGGCTGCAGAGTGTTGTAATTTCGAGATCTCCACACTGGGTAAAAAAGGAAGAAAAAGTAGGCATCTGCTCAGGAAGCTAATGATTTGTTGGGAGGAGTTTGCCTTTATAGATATAGACTCCATCTGCATTAGTAATTCTTTGTATTTCTGCAGGGGCCTGATTTGAGTTGTTCCAAGAGCTGAATAAACATGCATTTATCCTCAAAACACCCTGTGAGTTCCCTCGTGTGGTCTGGGGAGGGTGTGGGGCTGAGTGGTGAGAGCCCAAGATTAGCTCTCAGCCACATTTATGGATTCTGGCCCCTGTTGGGAAATCACTTAACCTCCATGTGCCTCAGTTCACCGTCAATAAAATCATAATGATAATAATAATAATAATTTCTAGCCTCAAAGGGATGGTAATAATTAGTTTGCATTCAGAAACTACTTGAGAACTTCTGCTGCAAAGTGCTGGCTGAATAGTTTAGCTTGCCCAAAAGGGACAGCTTGGGGTTCTGAGGCTCTGGAGGTTAAGTGACTTGTATCCAGGCAAAAGAGAGGGCCAAAGGCAAAAAGAAGAACAGAATGGCCCCTGTCCTGGCTCTAAGCTCCCTTCTCTAACTACACCAGACCACGGGCCCTGCCTCTGGTAATTAGAAATTACTTCAGCACATAAACAGGCACTTTAAAATGTTTTCTTTTAACAACGGGCCACCCTCTTCTCCTGGCCACCAGGACAGGGGGAAACAGTTTCTGCTGCCCACTATCTCCACCTCCTTTTCAGACTGGCTGGAGGAGCCCTCACCCTGGAGGGCAGCATCCATAGAGAAACATGTGCTCTGGTAATGGCCCCCTTCCAGGATCCCTTGTAAAAATGGCCTCCTTGCTGTATCAATTACCAGTACATTCACATAACCTTTAATTCTCAGTGACTGACCACAGTGCCCTCCCTGCTCATCCCTATAACAGCTTCCTTCTCTCCCCTCCCAACCTTCTCTTCTCCCCTTTAGGAAAGTTCCTGAAGTTTTCATTCAACAAAGCTTCAGTTATTGCCATTGGCTACCCATATGCTGCCCCTGAACACCCTTTCCATACACCATGTCCTATGTAGTGGGTGATAACAACTTTGTTTGTGTTTAATTAGTTCTTGGTTTATGAGGGTAGTTTGTGTTTGGGGTGTGGCTGTTTTTGTGGGTTCTGTTGCCCTACAGAAATATATGTATAGAGGTGGCTACATCTGTGTTACCCTTGCCATACTTGGGACTCCAGGGCTGGGAGCTGGAAGGCTGGGCTCTGACTGCATTCCTGATTTGAGTAATGCATTTGACCTTCTCCTAGCCTAAGCTTCCTTCCATTAGACATACTGCTTGTCATTTGAATTGGAAGGCCTCCAAAAGGCTGGCTCAGCAGATTCCCGTGATGCCAGACCAATAGGCAATATTTCTAGAGGTGGTAGGTTCATTTCTTCCTGCCTCATTCCAACCTAGAAAATTATATAAATACAAACTACTTGATATTCTAATGATCCATTGCCCCTTCCCTTTCCATTTTTAGGGTCACATGACCCTGACATTCCATTTTATATATATATATATATATATATATATATATATATATATATATATATATATATATATATATATACATACCATGGCACTGTAAACAGGGCCCCAAACATGACTAAAATAAAAAAGGTATGATTATCAAGTCATTTGATAGTTTGATTTTTTAAATGACTATAATCAGAACATGAGTATCCAAACTAGCACCTTCAAACCATCAAAATATTCAGTTTTGAAAGACCATAATTTATTCCCATTCTTCTAGAATTTTGAGAATTCCCTTCAGAGCCTTCAGCATTCTGATAAATCTTGGTGATGATCAGTATTCCTTTTTTGAGGGTAAAACTGATTTTTAGGGAGTGACAAGCTGATGAACAAAATCAAACTTGGTAATATTGTCATATTATTTTTCATGTAAAGAAAGAACTGGGGGCAGCTAAGTAGTGCAGTGGATAGAGCACCAGCCCTGGAGTCAGGAGGACCTGAGTTCAAATGCAACCTCAGACGCCTAATAGTTGCAAGTCATTTAAGCCCATTGCCTTAAATTAAAATAAAATTTTAAAAAAAGAAAGAACTGGGTTCTCTTGAGAGTCTATGATTCCAAAGGCACTGGGGTTAAAAAGACAAACAAAAACAGTCCCTGACCTCAAGGAGCTTATATCCCTAGTACCTAACAGTGCATAGTATAGAGTAGGCACCTAATAAATACTTGTAGTATTAACTTATAAAGTTATCCAAAAATAGTCTCAACTGAGCACAATATACTTCTCAGTTTACCATAAAACACTCTTAAAATAATTTGAATTTTTGTTGTTGAGAAGCACTGCAGAATATTGGATAGAGAACTGGGCTTTGAAACCCGGGCTTTTTTTTACTCCCTCTGAAACACACTTACTGGGTGACCCTGGACAAGTCACTTAACTTCTCAGGATTCTAAGCAGCTGAGCAAAGATGCCAACTTGTATGAATAAATTTCACCTAGGAATTCTCCATTTCAATGGAATCATAAATCAAATTTATATTCTTATTCTAATTTTTTGTTATTCTCAATTTGACAAATACCAAAATTAGCAACATTTCCATATACAAAGAATGAAAAAAGAAAAAGAAACTTCATGCTTATTTAAAAAGTATATGTTTATGACTCATATGAAACTATATTTTGCTTGATTGGACATGTATAACCTCTATCAAATTGCTTACATTCTGAAGGAGGTTGGTGTCTAAGGGAAGGAAGGAGAAAAATTTAGAACTTTATAAAAAGAATGTTAAAATTGTTTTTACATACAATTGGGAAAAAATAAAATATTATTCATTTAATTATTTAATTTTGCAGAAGAGTCTCACATCACTTTTCTGAATGACTGAACCCTTTTCTGGTCTCTTCTAAGAATTTTCTTTAAATATTTCATTGAAAATCTTTCCTTTGGGGGGTCATCAATATCATTTTTCTTCCAAAATATATATTATACAAGAATTCTTGAAAACACCTGTCTTATAACCAATCAGCATAACCAAGCAAAACAAATTCAATTATTGATCATGTCTAGATATGTATGTCTCATTCTGTACTAGTCCATCACCTCTCAAAAGTTGGGAGTCGGGGGTGGCTAGGTGGCACAGTGGATAAAGCAATGGCTCTGGAGTCAGGAGTACCTGGGTTCAAATCCGGTCTCAGACACTTAATAATGACCTAGCTGTGTGGTCTTGGGCAAGCCACTTAACCCCACTGCCTAGCAAAAACTTAAAAACCCAACAAAAGTTGGGAGTCATGCTTCATCATTAGTCATCTCAAATAGTAGTTGAAAATTACATTGATAAGAATTTTAAAGTTTTTCAGAATTGTTTTCCTTTAAAATGTTGTAATTATTGAATAAATTTTTTCTTCTGGGTTTTACTTACATAATTCAACATTAATTGATAGATTTCTCTGAAAACATTTTTAGAGTTTCTTGTACAATCATCTTTTTTATTATACTATGTTAAAGGAATACTTTCTTTATTCTGGGAATTGAAAACAAAATAATTTTATTAGAAGATGGAAAAAAAGAAATACCTCGTTACAATTACATACTATAATTTGTTTATTCATTTTCCAAATGATTGGGATTTACTTTGTTTCCAATTCTTTACTACAATATAAAGTGTTGCTGTATTTTTTCCCTATATAAGCCTTTCCCTCTTTCTTTTATTTCTTTTGGAGTATAGGCCTAGTAGTAATATCACCGAGAAGAAAAAATATGCATAGTTTAATGACTTTCTGAATATAATTTCAAATTGTTTACAGAAGGGTATAACTCAATTTTTAGCCCCATCAGAGTGAATTAGTATACATGTCCTTCCATTTTACTTCCAAAAATTTTAGGGGAAACCCAGGAGCTGTTTTAATTTTCATTTATCTTATTAATGATTTAAAACAATTTTTTCATGACTGTTGAAAATTTGTTTTTCTTCCTTTTAGAAGACATTTCATTTTCTGTGGTCATTTATCTATTGGATATGTTCCTATGTATGTCAATATGCTCTCTACATAGCTCAGATATCAGACATTTATCATAAAAACTTACAGCAAAGTTTTTCCCAGTTCACTATTTCTTTTCTAGTTTTATCTATGATTATTTTGTTTATACCCTAATTGTAATAAATGTGAGATGTATGAAAAATGTAGAAAAGTCTTCACTAAAGTTTTTTTTTTTTTTAAGTAGCTTTTTAATGCCATGGACCCATTTGGCAGTCTGGTGAAGCCTCAGAACAATATTTCTAAGTAATTTAAGAAAATGACAAATTTCAGTTAGAAACTAATGAAAATTAAGATTATTTTCTCCCATTGAAATCCATGGAATCTAAATCCCCCTGAAATCTGTCCATAGATCCTTTGAGGATCTGTGGATGCCGGATTAAAACTATTTCCTTACACAAAATGATGAAATATAAAATCAGTAGAATGAAAAACAGAAAAAAAATAAAATAAAGATGAGAAATAGGATTAAAAGTGACCTACAAGACCTAGGAGGGGGCACAAAACAAAGGCATTTTCCCTGATAGGTGAGCCTTTGCTTAAACTTGTTAGAAAGTCTTTCCAAACATCTCCAGACTAGGCTGCTGACTGTGGACTCCCCATCTCCCCACTATTTCCAACTCTATATCTTTTCTTTTCTTGTTAAAAATCTAAGGTCCTTGAAAGTGGGGACTGTTGCTTGCTTATCAAGCACTTGGCACACCGTAAGTACAAAATAGTTTTTTTCCATTTCATTTATTCTTTTTTTTTTTAGGATTTTTTGCAAGGCAATGGGGTTAAGTGGCTTGCCCAAGGCCACATAGTGAGGTAATTATTAAATGCCTGAGACAAGATTTGAACTCAGATCCTCCTGACTCCAGGGCCTGTACTTTATCCACTGTGCCACTTAGCCACCTCCCATTTCATTTATTCTTTACTTGTTTTTATTTTTTTATTATTTTCTTTCCAGCTGGCAAGTTCATAAAATTTTTTAAAGATGTACACACTTCACTTACTCTTTACTTTCATCTTGGATGATTTCCCTTGATGATA
Source organism: Macrotis lagotis (assembly GCF_037893015.1). Taxonomy (NCBI): domain Eukaryota; kingdom Metazoa; phylum Chordata; class Mammalia; order Peramelemorphia; family Peramelidae; genus Macrotis; species Macrotis lagotis. Next base: position 291,166,510 of record NC_133666.1, read on the forward strand.
AATGGACAAAAAACAAAAAATCATCTATTTAACGCAGTGAGAGCTAAAACAGTCAAGATTTGACTTATAAGTGGCTGCCTGCTCCAATTATGTACCCTGTCCAAAAGTGAGATCTGGGGGCAGATAGGTGGCGCAGTAGGTAGAGCACCAGCCCTGGAGTTAGGATGACCTGAACTCAAATTTGACCTCAGATACTTAATAATTACCTGTGTGACCTTGGGCAAGTAACTTAACCCCATTACCTTGCCAAAAATAAAAAAAAAAACACTATTTACCAAAAGTGAGATCTAACTGTCCTTGAGTTTGGATTTTTTTATTGCATTCTCAGGAAAATCATGTGTAAGAGATTGATCAGAAGGTCTGATTTCTACACATCTACAGTAATTAACCAATTAACCCAGTTCATTCCAATTATTGGGGAATGAAAACTGGCCTTTGAACTCAGGCAGCCAGAGAAGTTCAAAAGTAGAATAAAAGTTGTCGGTTTTCTCTTGGGGGACATCTTCAAGAAAAGGATGGGTGACTGATACTCAACAGGGATGATGAAGACCATGCTCTGCATAGTTTAGAGAATGCCTACAGTGATAAGATCATTGATCCACTTGAACATACCAATATGACTATTTAATTATACCTCTGGAAGTAGCAGACAGTGTAGGACTTGGAGTCTAATTCTGCTGCTGATACTTAGTAACTGTATTTATAAGTTACTAACCTCTTGAGTCCTTAACTCCTTTTTATGAGGGAATTAGACTACATGACTTCTAAGGTTCCTTCTAGCTTTAAATCTATGTGACCAAAGTTCTCCTCTCTCTCTCTCTCTTTAATTTTATAAAGTTTCACCAGATTGTATGGAACCAGCAGATCCACATCAGCTATTGATTTAAGAGGAAAATGAACAAGATAACCTATAACAAGAGCCCAATAAAAACACTTTGTTAACTGAAGCAACACTTTATCTCCACCATAGAGACCTTATAATCTCTACCTTCTGAGTCTCATGCTTCAGATGTTTCCCTTCCCCAGTCTTATCCCCACAGTATATCAGAGAGGTCCACTGTTTGCTTTCAGAACTTCTCAATGTTAATGCTTTAATGGAAGATGATTATATGTTAATGGTTACTAGCCCTCCCTCTCCAGATAGGTAATATATTATATGGATGTTTAGGGAGGACTAGGACCCTGGTGTGAGAGTCCTTTGGTGAATACCTGGAACTCAACTCTCTCTTGTGGCTCCAAGAAGCTTTAGTATGCACAATGTCATACCCTGGTAAACCATCTCAGTAGATGGACTAAACCAGGTTGGGGGTAATTGGCCAGCCTCAACCTGTCAGCAAGTTAAGGGGATGTCTACCCCAAAGAATTGGAAGACTTCCTTCAAGAGAATGAGTGGATGACAACAGTTTATTCCAATGTGTTTAAAGTTTGGTAAGACATTGAAGACATCAAGGTTATCCACCAATTCCTGGACCATTCCCAGTAGTCATGACTTTTGTCTTGTTACTGTACTTTGATGATTCAGAAAGAAAGAAAGAGTGAGGCTGATGACTCTATACAATTCTGCCTTACTTAAAATGGCAACAATGATTCAACTCAAAGGCCTGCCTTTAATGGTAAATACATGTTTCAAGCATTGGGACAGACCATTTAGGGAAATATTTTGAGTTGCTTATGGCATTGTATCCCTCTCCTCACCCATTACATCATGCTACAGAGGATGCTGTCCTTCTTTGTGGGCACTTTTGGTAGGAACCTCCACAGAGTGAGGCTTATTTTAATACTGAAAATACAAAGGACCTCAATGGCAGTGGTTCCAAGCCAGAATGTGGTTAAGAAAACTATTGTTGGTGGTAGGGAGGAGGTTGCTAAGATGCAATGTAATTCAAAGAAGACCCTGATTCAGGACCTTTATGTTGCCACTGCTGAAGACTATGCAAGCAGATTTTAGAAGTGAAAGGGACTTTAGAGAATATCTTGTCCAATTGATTCATTTTAAAGAAGAGGAAACTGAAGATGGGAGAGTTTAAGAGACTTTCCCAAGGTCAAAAAGATTGAAAAGGACTGAGGTAGGATTTAAATCCAGGTCATATTTATATATGAATATATTATATAAAATATATAATATATTAATATATTTTATATGTGAATGTATTATGCCATTCTCAATGTGTTAAATTTTTTGAGTTCTATTTTGTATATGGTTAAGGTTAGCATTTTAAAATATTTCTTATAGACTAATAGAGCTATAATTGGAAGAGATACCAGAGTATACCTATTTTTCCCTTTTTATTTATTCATTGATTCATTTATTTATTTTTAATTCCTCCCCCCACCCCAAGCTACATACAAAAGCAAGTTTCAACATTTACTTCCAAAACCTTGAGTTCCAAATTCTTTCCCTTCCTGCTACCTCACTCTCCTCATGGAGAAAGCAAGTTACTTGATGTTGGTTAAAAATGTGTAGCCATGAAAAACATTACTACAATAGTCATGTTATAAAAGCAAACATAACCTCCATGCTCACACACGAAGAAAGAGAAACCTCAAGAAAAATAAAGTGAGAAAAAATAAAGTATGCTTCAGTCTGTATTCAGACACCATCAGCTCTGTTTTTGGAATGGATAGCATTCTTTATTAGTACATCAGAGAAATTGCTTCAATGTTTTTTCCCACAGTTATTATTGCTAAGCTGTTTTTCTTTCCATTCTATTCCTCCAAACCCCATTTACCCTATTCTTTCTCTCTGTTCACCCTGTCCTTGCTCAAAAGTGTATTGCTTTGGACTACCCTCTCCCATGATCTTCCCTCTCTTCTATCACCTATAAGTCTTTCCCCTCTCTCATCTCCTTTCTCCCATCTCTTTCCTCTTCTATTTTTCATTAAGGCAAAAATTTATTTCTATACCCAATTGAGTGTGTATGTTATTCCCTCTGTGAGTCACTTATGATGAGAGTAAAGCTCAGTCAATCTCCCTCACTTCCCCCTTTTACTCCACTGGAAAAGTTTTTTCATGCCTCTTTTATATAAAATAATCTTTCTGGGGAGGCTAGATGGTGCAGTGGATAGAGCACTGGCCCTGGAGTCAGGAGTACCTGAGTTTAAATTTGGCCTCAGACACTTAATAAATACCTAGCTGTATGGCCTTGGGCAAGCCACTTAACCCCATTGCCTTCCAAAAAAAAATAATAAAATAAAATAACCTTCCCTATTCTATCTCTCTTTCCCCTTTCTCCCAATATATTCCTTTCTCCCCCATTAACTCCGTCATCATATTATACTTACAAATTCAACTCCCTCCTGTGCCTTGTGCTCCTTCTAACTATCCTAATAAATGAGAAGAGTCATATGAGCTATCAGTATCATCTTTCCACACAGGAATACTAACAGTTCAACATCATTAAGTCTATCATGATTTGCCCTTCCTATTCACCCTCTCTTTGATTCACCAGAGTCCTGTACTTGGAGATCAAACTTTCCATTCAGCTCTGCTCATTTTATCAGGGAAGTTTGAAAGTTCCCTGTTTCATCAACTATCCATCTTTCTCCCTGAAAGAGTATGTTCTGTTTTGCTGAGTGATTGGTTCTTGGTTGTAACCCAAGCTCTTTTGTCTTCCCCAGAATATCATATTCCAATCCTTATGAATCCTTAATGTAGAAGCTATTAAATCTTGTGTTATCCTGACTGTAGCTCCATGATATTTGAATTTTTTTCTGGCTGTTTGTAATATTTTCTCCTAGACTTGGAAGTTCTGAAATTTGACTATAATATTCCTTGGGCTGGAAAATTCACTCAGTCTTTTTCTGGGTTCTGCCACTCTAAAATTTGGTTAGAAAGGTATTTGGAGTAGTTTGAGGGAAAGCTTGACAGATTCCCCACCTGTACTCTTCCATCTTGGCTCCAACCTCAAAATCTAGCTATTTTAAACTATTTTATAGATATAACTGAGGGCAAAAGAGCTTAAGGAACTTGCACAGGATCACAAAGGCAGATAGGGACTGTCCTGGGAATTTAACCTACATCCCTGGCTCCAAATGTAGATCTCTTTCCACTATATCATGTTGGCTCCAGGATCTGGTACAATGAAAAAAAGCAATGGTCTTATTTCAATTAAAGTCTTATGGAATTTAAGGTTCACACTCAATTCTATTAGAGTAATTCAAAAAATTTCTTAATCAAGGCACTAGAGCCAAATGAGATGATTTCAACCTCACCTTTAAGAACATTTATTTAGAGTTAGAAGGAAGACTAGAACATTTCATTTTAAATGAGAATGTATCTGAAGACTAAGATCCACCTCCTCTTATTTCTTTCACCATCTTCCCCCCAGTTTGCTCTATGAACTATCCAGAAACATTCACACACAACTTTTCTCAGTAGTCCCCATTCCCAAACATTGGTTTCTTGTGGTATCTGGAATAGTCATATGCAAATAAGACAGGGATATTTAAAATTGAAGGAATTGAAGTTCAGAAAGGCTAAGAGACTTGCCAATAGTATAGAGCAGTGAATAGCAGAGTCAGAATCAATAGATTCGCTGATTTTATGCTATCTTTGAATGTATACATCAGAAGGACTACTCAGAGCAGCTAGGTGGTGAAATGGATAGAACACTGACCTTAGAGTCTGGAGGAACTGAGTTCAAATGTGATCTCAGACACCTGATACTTACTAGCTGTGTGACCTTAGGTAAGACTTAACCCCATTGCCCTCCAAAAATAAGGGAGGGAGGGGGTTCCTGACTTTGGTCCCAACTGACCCCCTTGATGGGAGCAGATACAAATTTGTTTCCCTTTTGCAGCATCTGGAGTCTGAGGTATTGTTCTGACAGGGTAGAATCCTTTCTCCCACAGCCTTCTTTATGAACTTTTGGTTTTTATAAAAATCACCTCATCTAACAGATTCTCAAAGCTGCAGACTTCCTCATTGTTGTCATTTAAAGCCTGTACCCCCTCTATCTAGTGCTTGGTGTTGCATGGTACCCTGAATTTCACTCCCTTTGTCCTGATTAAAAGTCTCTAGTTTTTGTTATTTTTTGTCTTTATATCAGGTTGACACTACAAATGTATCCCAACCCCAGATGAATTCAAAACAGCCTGGCATTTAATCCCCAATGTGAATATATCATATGAAAATATTCTTTTCTATAAACTTTCCCAGGGGCGGCTAGGTGGCACAGTGGATAAAGCACCAACCCTGGAGTCAGGAGTACCTGTGTTCAAATCTGGTCTCCGACACTTAATAATTACCTAGCCTTGGGCCTTGGGCAAGCCACTGAACCCCATTGCCTTGAAAAAAATGAAAAAAAACCCCTAAACTTTCCCAACTTCATAGTTTGCAACTAGCTAATTTCTGTAGGAAGACACTTTGAACAGGAAAAAAAGGAAACACATCTGTCCATTTTAAACTGTCAAGAGCATGACAAATAAATGAATGAAAGAATAAATCTAGATAAATAAATAAATAAATGCTAGTTATACTCTATTGAAAAGCTATTTACAGCTGCCCAAGTTACTTTATTGTGATTCAAGGGAGTTTCATGGTACAAATTATATAAAAATTAGGTGAATCAGAGGTATATAATCTTGCCTTACTTGGTTCTAATTGATTACATTTTGTCCTTCCATACTTAACCCTCTGGAGAGTTAGCTTTCCTTTTACCCCATTCCTTTGGAATGGCCTTTTAGTTGTTCACCCTTATTGCCACCCTTTCAATCCAATGCCAGACCAATCTTCTTAAATAACTTGATCCCTGAGGAAGCAAAGTCTTGCCTAATCTCCAGATGCTACTTTGTTTTTAAATTAAAACCACTCTGCTCACAGCTACCCAAGTCTTCACTTGGCTGTATCTGAATGTTCTGCCCATAGAGTTCTAAAAACTCCTTCCTTTTTTTTTCCTGGTCACCTTCTGCCAAGCTCAGCTTCCCTGAATTGTCTGCATTCTAAGTTTTCTCATTTCTTCTGGAAGCTCATAGAGTCTATCAAAGTGCAACATCATTTCACAATTCTCTTCTCCAAAATCATTTATGCTAGAATTTCCAGTCTTCCATAGTCTGTAGCTGTGAGAGCTTTTCAGAGAAAAGAAAAATAGATGGAAAGTGATTGGAAAAAAGTGACTAGATTCAGAATGGCAAGAAATTGGCTATGATGAATTGCTAGATAGAAAAGAAAGTCTGGAAGTGCTGTCTTGATACAATTGGCTACTCAGGATTTGTGTTAATTTTCTCACTCTTTAATCAGGATGGATTGGTTCCAGAGAGTATATTGCAAAACAATGTGTATTGTTTCTGAAATGGTCTGGTGGTCCAGAGAATGTGGTAAAAGGGAAATTGACAAGTTGTCTGGGGTGGGGGTGGGGTAGCTAGGTGGCACAGTGGGTAGAGCACTGGTCCTGGAGTTAAAAGGAACTGAGTTCAAATTTGGCCTCAGACACTTGATAATTACTTAGCTGTGTGACCTTGGGCAAGTCACTTAACCCCCTTGCCTTGCAAAAACCTAAAAAAAAAGAATTTAGCTAGGGGAAAGACTGGATGGAATGTTAAGACAAGTATTTATTTACTGAACATCTGACATGTGTCCAAGGCTCTAGGTACTTGAAAAATAGAGTAGCAAATATATTTTTAAAAAAACCTAAGGATAAGAAGACAGAGAGACAGAGAGAAAAAGAGATTTCTACCTTGGACCTCAGTTTCCTTGTGTATACAATGAAGAAATTGGAGAGGGTGACTTCTGAAGTCATAAATGTCTAGATCTATGAGCTGAAGTTCTGAGGGATTTGGAGAATAGTCAAATGGGAATAAAGCATTGGACAATAGCCCATTAAGTCTTTTTTCCTAATTGATAAATTATTTTATTTTTCTAATTATATATTATGAAAGCTTTTCAACATTCATCTACATGCATGTGCATATTTACAAGTTACATAATTTATTTCCACCCTCCCTTCCCACCCCACCTCCCCTCAGAGGTGAAAAGTCTGGTGAACATTGTACATATACATTTGTGTTTAACATGTTTACTTATTCGTTATTTTCTGTATGAATAATTAGAAATAAGAGAAAAGAAAGAAAATCATGAGATAGGAAGGAAAAACAAAAGAGAAATTTTGAAAAAGTGAACATAGTGTTCTTTCAGATTCTGCAGCTGGTTTTTTAAATTTGTTTTTGTTTTGTTTTGTTTTTCTTCCTCTGGATGTGGATAGCATTGTCTATAACAGATCTCCCAGGGTTGTCCTAGCTCTCTGAACTTCTGAGAGGGGCTGCAGCCATCAAGGTTGATCAACTCACAATGTTGTTAATGTGTACAATGTTCTCTTGGTTCTGCTCCCTCCACTCAGCATCTGTTCCTATAATTCCTTTCATGCTAGAGTCCCATGGTTTCTTATAGAATAATAGTACTCCCATACATTTTTATCCCATAAATTGTTCAACCTTTCCCTAATTGATGGATGCCCTCAATTTCCATTTCTCTGCCACTACAAAAAGGGCTGCTATAAATATTTTGGAATGTGTGAGACTTCCCATTTTTTATAATTTTTTCTAGATATAGGTCTAGTATTTGTATTGCTGGCTTAAAGGGCATGGCCAGTTTTATTGATCTTTGGGAATAGTTCCATATTGTTCTCCAGAATGGTTGAATCAGTTCACAACTCCACCAACAGTGCATTAATGTCCCACTCCTCCCACAATCTCTCCAACTTGATTCTTTTCCCTTTTTGTCAGGTTGGCCAGTCTGATAGATGTGAGGTGGTACCTCATAATTGTTTTAATTTGCATTTCTCTAATCAGTAATGATTTGGAGCAGTTTTTCATATAATTATACATAGCTTCAATTTCTTTGTTTGAAAACTTCCTGTTCATATCCTTTGATCATTTATCAGTTGAGGAATGGCTTGTAATCTTAAAAGATGTGATTCAGTTCTCTATATATATATTTAAGAAATGAGACCTTTATCAGAATCTCTAGCTGTGAAAATTGTTTCCCAGTTTCCTCTTTTCCCTTTAGGATTTTTTTTAATGCAAAAATCTTTTAATTTAATATAGTCAAAATCATCCATTTTGCAATTTATAATGTACTCTATTTCTTGTTTGGTCATAAATTTCTCCCCTTTCCATAGATCCAATAGTTAAAGTATTTCTTGGTTTCTTAATTGGTCTATGGTATAGCTCTTTATTTTTAAATTATTTTCCCATTTTGACCTTATTTTGGTATAGTGTGTGAAATGTGAGTCTATGTCTAGTTTGTGCCATACTATTTTCCAGTTTTCCCAATAAGTTTTGTCAAATAGTGAGTTCTTATTTCAGAAACTATTGTCTTTGGGTTGTCAAACAGTACATTACTATAATTATTTACTGTTACTTTTGAACCTAATCTAATCCACTGGTTCATTACTCTATTTCTTTTTCATATATGTATATATATATATATATATGTATATATATATATATATATATATATAATCATCAGTAATCTTTTTTTCTTTTCTTTTTATTTAGGCAATGGAGTTAAGTGATGTGCCCAAGGTAACACAGCTAGGCAACTATTAAGAGTCTGAGGCTGGATTTGAACTCAGGTCCTCCTGACTCCAGGGCAGATACTCTATCCACTGCACCATCTAGCTGCCCCTCATTATTCTATTTCTTTTTTGTTTGCAACGCAAATGGGGTTAAGTGGCTTGCCCAAGGCCACACAGCTAGGTAATTATTAAGTGTCTGAGGCTGGATTTGAACTCAGGTACTCCTGACTCCAAGGTGGGTGCTCTATCCATTTATGCCACCTAGCCACCCCCATTACTCTATTTCTTAACCAGTATAAGGCAGTTTTGATGACTGCTCTTTTATAGCATAGTTTTAGATCTGGTAGAGCAAGACCATCTTCCCTTACATTTTTAAAATTAGTTCCCTTGATATTCTTGACCTTTTGTTTCTCCAGATGAATTCTGATGCTATTTTTTCTAGCTCAGTAAAATAATTTGTTGATAATTCAATTGGTACAGCACTAAATAAGTAATTTAATTTGGATAGAATTGTCATTTTTATTATATTAGCTTGACCTAAACACAAACAATTGATATTTTTCATTTGTTTAGATTTGACTATTTGTGTGAAAAGTGCTTTGTTATTATAATCATACAGTTTCTGGGTTTGTCTTAGGAGGTAGATTTCCAAGTATTTAATGTTGTCTGCAGTCACTTTAAATAGAATTCTCTTTCTATCTCTTGCCATTGGGCATTGTTGTTCATATATATAGAGATGTTGATGACTTACGTGGTTTATTTTAGATCCTTCTACTTTGCTGAATTTGTTAATTGTTGTTTCAAGGAGTTTTTTACATGATATTCTTGGATTCTCTATGTATAAATCATATCATCTGCAAAGAGTGAAAACGTTGCTACCTCAGTACCAATTCTAATTCCTTCAAAAATTTTTTTCTTCTCTTTTTGCTAAAGTTAACATTTCTAATACCATGTTGAATAGTAATTGTGATGACTGATCTTATTGGAAATGCTCCTAGTTTATCCCCATTACATATAATATTTATTGATATTTTTAGATAGAAACATTTTAAAGAAAATTCCATTACCATTCATGCTTATCTGGTATGTATCCTACCTAATCATGATGTTTTATCCTAGTAATAATTGTAATCTCTTTGTTAAAATTATATTTAAAATTTTTGCTTCAAGGTTCATTAGGGAGATTGATCTAAAATTTTCTTTGACTGTTTTGACTCTTCTTGGTTTAGGTATCAACACCATATTGGTGTCATAAAAGAAATTTGGCAGAACTCCTTTTCCTATTTTTTAAAAATAGTTTATTTAGAATTGGAATTAATTGTTCCTTAAATGTTTACAAGAATTCACTTATAAATCTATCCGGACCTGGTGACTTTTTCCTAGGGAGTTTATTGATGGTTTCTTTAATTTCTTTTTCTGAAATGGGGTTATTTAAGAATTTTATTTCCCCTTCTGTTAATCTGGGCAGTTTGTATTTTTGTAAATATTCATCCATATCAGTCAGGTTATCAAATTTATTGGCATACAATTGAGTAAAATAGCTTTGAACTGTCTCTTTAAGTTTCTCCAACTTGGTGGAAAGTTCACCCTTTCCTTTTTTCATACTACTAATTTTGTTTTCTTCTGTATTTTTTAAATCAGATTTACCAAAGATTTACCTATTTTATTGTTTTTTTCATAAAACCAACTCAGTTTTTTCATAAAACCAACTTTATTTATTAGATCAATTGTTTTCATGCTTTCAATTATATTAATCTCTCTCTCCTTTGATTTCAGAATTTCTAACTTGGTATTTAATTGACATTCTTTAATTTGTTCTTTACCTAGTTTTTTCAAGTTGCATACACAATTCATTGATCTTTTATTTCTCTATTTTATTCATATAAGTATTTAGAGATATAAAATTTCCCCTAAAAACTGCTTTGGCTGCATCCTATAAATTTTGGTCTGATGGTCTTGTTATCATTTTCACCAATAAAATGATTCATTATTTCTATGATTTGTTTTCTGAACCACTAGTTCTTTAAAATTAAAGTATTTAGTTTCCAATTAATTTTTTGGTTTATCTTTCCATGGTCCTTTATTACATGTAACTTTTAATGCACCATGATCTAAAAAGTATGCATTTATTATTTCTGCATTTCTGTATTTCATTGGAAGATTTTATTCCCTAGGACATGGGGAATTTTTGTATATGTGCCATGTACTACAGAGGAAAACAGTTATATTCTTTTCTATCCCCATTCAGTTTTCTACAGAGGTTGATCATATCTAAGTTTTCTAAGATTTTATTCACCACCTTAACTTTCTTCTTGTTTATGTTGTATTTAGATTTATCTAGTTCTTAGACATGGACTTGAGGTCCCCCATTATTATAGTTTTTCTGTTTATGTCTCTTTGGATGCTATGCTACTAGGCACACATTAGTTTATTAATGATATAACTTCATTGCCTATGGTGACTTTTAAGATGATACAGTTTCCTTCCTTATCCCTTTTAATGAGATCTATTTTTGCTTTTCCTTTGTCTGAGATTATGATTACTATCCCTAATTCTTTTACTTCTGCTGAAACATAATATATTTTGTTCCAGTCTTTTACTTTTATCCTGTAAATGTGTTTCATATAAACAAGGTATTCTGGTTTTTAATCCATTCTGCTATATGCTTCCATTTATGGGAGAGTTCATCCCATTCACACAGTTAAAATGTCTAATTCTTTATTCCCATTTGTACTTTTTTCATTCCTTTTATTACTTCTCACCAATGTTTTACTACCTATTCCCTTTAATTTTTCTTTTATATTTTAACTTTCAGTTTATTTTTACTTTTACCTTCACCTTCTCTTTTATCATTTCTTTTTGCCCTTCTCTTTCCCTCCCCACTCCACCCACTTCCTTGTTGGGTAGGAAAGATTTTTAATCCCAATTGGGAATATATGTTATTCCCTCTCTGGATCAAATCTGTTGACTAGCATTTAGTCAATGTTCACATCCTTCCTTTTTTTCCCTCCAATATAATAGGTCTTTGTGCCTCTTCATCTAGTGCTATTTATCCACTAATGCCTAGCCTTCTTCTTTTTATATTTTTATTGTTTTAATCCTGTCTCCCTTTTGTCAAATTATACTTCTTTTATCTGACCTGATAGAAGTACTACCTGTCAAAGTACTATCAGTTAAAGATTGATAAGCAATAAGCAGCATTGCCTTAGTTACTAAGTACCCTCCTCTTTTCTGTCTCATTAGAAATACACTTCTCAAGAGTCATAAATCACATCAAATTATAATCATTTTATACCTTACCCTCTTTTCAGGTACCCTCCATGGACACACAATCCTCATGAGCCAAAGCTAAATCATTTCATGAACCATTTGTACCACCTCCCTCCAATTAAAGTCAAAGCTTCAAGCTAAGCAAAATCTTTTCTTGATGTTTTCATGTCCAGTTCCTCTAAAATGTACTCTCTCCCTCCATCTCTATAATACTACAACTATAGACCTACAGCCCTCCCCCTTTCTTCCATACCCCACCCCCTTTAGCTCCCCAACCAAGATATTTAAACCCTTGTTAACTAAAGTCTGCATAAAGATATAATCACTTCCTAATTTCTTTATGTCTAACCCTTCTAAGTAGGTTCCCACCCTCTACTTCTAAGGCACTACAAACTACTAAAGATCTAGTTAAGTAAAGTCACTTTTAATTTAATCAAGTATAGAGTCCATAAGTACTCTAAGCATGGAACACCCTGAACTTTTTTAAGAACTTCACAATTGATTATAAGGTATGGAAGGCACTGGCACAGGAACATCCTGCACAGGATACCCTCATCAGAGAAAATTCTGAGCTCTATAAGCAAAACTGAATTAAAGTAGGTCAAAGGAAATGTAAGACATATAAGTTTAGAGAAAACACCTTGACTTTTCACCTGGACTATTTGTCCAGGACTTGTGGCAGCAAATTCTGAGCTTGTATTGGTCTGATCAATCACCATCAGACACACTATAATTTGTCTCAAACATAATGATGTCATTTTTTCCTTCTTTTTAAAAGAACAAGAATCAACCATACCCATTTCTCTAAGTACAATCTCTTCAACAGCTTTCAACCCTTTATCTATACTAAGAGAGAGTTACAAGTATTATCTTCCTTTGTGGGAATTTATTGTTTTTGACTAACATTTGTTTTTTTCTGCCCTTTCCATTTACCTTTTCAGACATTTCTTGAGTCTTGTTCGTGAAGACTGAAATCTCTGTTCATTTCTGGTCTTTTTATCAGGAAATTTTGGAAGTCTTTTATTTCATTGGGCATACATCTTTTCCTTTGACAAAATATGCTGAATTTAGCAGGTTAGTAAATTCTTGGTGGTAAGTCAAGGTCTTTTGCCCTCCAAAATACCATTTTCAGACCCTCTGACCCTTCAATGTTGAAGCTGATAATTCTTGGGTAATTGTGATTGTGTTTCCTTTAAATTTCTTCTTTTTGGTTGCTTGTAGTACTTTCTTCTTTATTTGAGAAATCTGGAATTTGACTGATAGTCCTTGGAGTTTTTAACCCTGGGATCTCCTTATCAAGGAGTCCTGTGTATTGTTTCAATGGCTATTTTGCCTTCTTGATCTAGCAGATTTGGACAGTTTTCCTTGAAAATTTCCTGAAAGTTGTTTTCCAGGCTCTTCCTTTTTAATCTGGACTTTCTAGTAGACCAATAATAATTCATAAATTATCTCTCCAGGATGTATTTTTCAGGTTATTTGTTTTTCCTAAAAGGTACTTTATGTTTTCATCAATTTTTTCAGCCTTTTGACTTGTTTAATGGAATTTTGGTGTCTTATAGATTCATTAGTTTCTATTTGGCCAATTCTAATTTTAAAATTTTTATTTTCTTCAGTTAGCTTTTTTGTTTCCTTTTCCAGTTGATTAATTTTACTTTTTTACTTAGTTGCATCCTTTTTTTGCAGTTAGTTGATTTGATTTTAGATGAATTGCATTCCTTTTGAAATTGGTTGATCTGATTTTTTGAAGAGTTATATTCTTTTTACTTTTAAAGATTTCTTTGGTCAAATTTTCATAATTTTCCTGCATGGTTCTCATTTCTTTTTCCCATTTTTCTTCTTCCTCTCTTCTTTGGTTTTTAAATTCTTTGTAAAGCTCTTCTATGAGAGTTTGAATTTGAGTCCAAGTCATAGACTCCTTTGAGACTTCCCATATAAGTATATAAGTAATTTTTCACTACTTTCTTCTTCAGGGTGGCATTTTTAGCATCTCTATCAACATAGGAGCTTTCTATGGTTACTTCTCTTTTGGGTTTTGTACTCATTGTGATTGTTTGAGCTCTGCTACTTGGATATACAGCATACAGACCCAAGCATTTTGTACTGGGGTTGGGGTCTGATCCTTGGCTTATCACTGCCCAAGAGGTTATCTCTATGCAACTGCATCGCCTATATAGAGGTTTGTTTCCTCCTTTATGTCCTGGCTCTGTCTATGCAGTGGTTTGTTCCCAACCCAGTTCTATATTTTGCCCCAGTGTTCCCAGGATTCAGACTTTGTTTGGGTTTGGGACCCTCCCTTCTGACTTGCTTTCTAGCTGCTAGGATGTGTGCTATTGTCTAGCTTCCAGGACCTAGACTGCAATGTGGTTAAAAGCTTCCTGCTGGCTTTCCCACTTTCTACCTATCTGGGTTTTACTTCCCCTTTTCTTCCAAGGAGATAAACCTTCACTGAAGGTCATCCATGATGTCTACTGCTGAAAGTTTGTTTTAAAATTTTTTTTTGTGGCATCTACTTTAATATTTGTGTAGAGACTTCATTTAACATTATATAGGGGCGGAGCCAAGATGGCGACATGAAGGGATCAAGTCTTAGGAGCTCTCTGATAAAAACTCATAAACTAAGGACTCTAACTAAACTTTTGAGAGACAGAACCCACAAAGGGACCCAGGGAGGCAGTTCTCCTACTCAAGGTAACCTGGAAAAGAGCAGAAAGGCTCTGCTCCCCGGGGCTGGAGGGGCGGCCTGCCAGAGTTGTGGCCCGCCACAGCCAAAGAACTTCAGCCTCCTGGAGGCAGCCCCAGGGAGCTGGGAGCCTCAGCTCACAGCAGCGGGGGGAGTCTCCTGAGCTGCACCCCGGGGAGCACCGGCACAAAGTGGGAGAACAGCGGGAGACCTCTGCCAGAGCAAGCACATGGAGCCCAGCCCTCAGGGCACACAGCCTGCAGCCTGGTCTTTCCGCAGCCTAGACCTGGAAACAGAAGCAGGTGGAGCCTGTAAGCAGGAGCCCCCAGGGCATGAGCCCATTGTGCTGAGGTAGGGGAGTGAAGAGAGACTGCAGAGCTCTGTCCTCTGCGCCTGGAACAGGACTCTGGAGCTCTGACCACATTCAGATCTTGATCGCAGTCTAGGCCCCCCTATAGAACAGCAGGGCCCCCCCCCAACTCAGCCCCGTGGCAGAGGGGGGCGCTTATGGTCATTCACAGACCAAGAGGGAGGACAGAACCTCACACACTGAGACCTTTGTGGGAGTGTCCCAAAAGCTCAAGAAGCACCCCCAAAAAACAGGCTTAGGCTAGGAAAATGAACAAAGAAACAAGAGGAAGACCATTGAGAAATATTTTGCAAAAAGAAGGATCAAAATACTCAGTCTGAAGATGAGGAAGCACAAGCTCCTGCATCTAAAGACTCCAAGAAAACAGAAATTGGGCTCAGGCTATGACAGAGCTCAAAAAAAGACTTTGAAAATCAAATGAGGGAGTTAGAAGAAAAACTGGGAAAAGAAAGGAGAGAAATGCAGGAAAAATATGAAAATGAAGTCAGCAGCTTAGTCAAGGAAATCCAAAAAAATGCTGAAGAAAATAGCATGCTAAAAAACAGCTTAGGTCAAATGGATAAAACAGTTCAAAAAGTTATTGAGGAGAAGAATGCTTTAAAAAGCAAAATTGGCCAGATGGAAAAAGAGATAAGAAAACTCTCTGAGGAGAATAAATCCTTCAGACAAAGAATAGAATTCAGGGAGATTGCTGAATTTACCAGAAATCAGGAATCAATACTTCAAAACCAAAAAAATGAAAAATTAGAAGAAAATGTGAAATATCTCATTGAAAAAACAACTGATATGGAAAACAGACTTAGGAAAGATAATTTGAAAATTATTGGAATACCTGAAAGTCATGATCAGGAAAAGAGCCTTGACATCATTTTCAAAGAATCGCTACAGGAAAATTGCCCTGATATTCTAGAAGCAGAGGGCAAAATAGAAATAGACAGAATCCATCGATCCCCCCAAGAAAGAGATCCCAAAAAACCAACCCCCAGGAATATTATAGCCAAGTTCCAGAACTCCCAAGTCAAAGAGAAAATATTACAAGCAGCCAGAAGGACACAGTTCAAATATCATGGAGCTGCAGTCAGGATCACACAGGACTTAGTAGCAGCTACATTGGAAGCTCGTAGAGCTTGGAATACAATATACCGGAAGGCAAAAGAGCTTAGAATGCAGCCAAGAATGAACTACCCAGCAAGGCTGAATGTCCTCTTCCAGGGAAAAAGATGGACTTTCAATGAACCAGGGGAATTTCAAAGGTTCCTTCTGGAATGGCCAGAGCTGAACAGAAGGTTTGATCTTCAGATACAGGACTCAGGTGAAGCATGGAGATTGGAGGAGAGGGGGGAAATATGAGGGACTTAATGAGGATGAACTGCATGTATAGAAAAATGATACTGATAATATTCATATGAACCATCTCAGTTAATAGAGCAGGTAGAGGGAGCTTTTATAGTTGAAGCACAGGAGAAAGCTGAATCCGAAGATAAAATATGGTGTAAAAATGGAGTCTAAGGAAAAAAAGGGAAATGGAATGGGAGAAAGAAAAAGGAGAGGGGGAATAGTCCAAGCTATTTCACATAATAAGATTTTTTTTTTTATTGCAATGATATGGAAGGGGGGAGGCAAGGGGGAATGAGGGAACCTTTGCTCTCATCAGAGATGGCTAGGAGAGGAAACAGCAAATATACTCAATGGGGTATAGACAACTGGAGTAAGAAGGAGGGGGGAGCAGGGGGAAGGGGTGGGGATGTGAATAAAGGAGGACAGGATGGACCATGGGGGGACAGTGGTCAGATATAACACATTTTTTTTTTACTTCTTGCAAGGGGCTAGGATTGGATGGCCTGCCCAGGACCATAGGGCCAGGTGGATTCTGGGCCTAAGGGGTGGTATGGGGGCTCAGGGCTTCTTGGCCCCAGGACCAGGGATCTGTCTGCTGCACCACTCAGCAACCCTACAGCAGAGTCAGAATGAAAGGAGAGAGAAAATATAGTACATGGTAGTGGAGAAATAAGAAAGGAGGGAGTTGCGATCAGCAATGGCAACGTTGGAAAAATATGGAAGTAACTTTTGTGATGGACTTATCATAAAGAATGTGATCCACTCACGACAGAGTTGATGGTGTTGGAACAAAGACTGAAACACATTGTTTGTTACTATTATTTGGGGGAGGGTGCAGGGCAAGTGGGGCTGGGTGGCCTGCCTGGGGTCACATAGCAGGGTGATTGTTGGGTGTCTGGGGATGGATTCGGACCCGGGTGCTCCTGGCTCAAGGGCCAATGCTCTGTCTGCCACCCAGCCACCCCTACTGTTATTACTATTTTATTTTATTTTGGGTCTTTTTTTTCCTTCTTTTTGGTTTTTGCAGGGCAGTGGGGATCGGGTGGCTTGCATGTCACATGGCTGGGTGATTATTGGGTTTATGAGGCTGAATATGGACTCGGGTGCTCGTGGCTCCAGGGCTGGTGCTTCATCCATTGCACCACCTGGCCATAGCTACAATTATTACTATTATTTTTTTAATTTTAATTTTTTTCTCCCCCCTTTACTTTTTTGCCCAAGCAAGTCTATCTATATTCATGGGGGAGGGGTATTTTTTACTTTTAAACAAATATATTTTATTAATGTAAAGAAAAACATTTGTACAAAATGAGAATAAAAAATAAATTAAAAAAAATAGAGCACCAACCTGGAGTCAGGAGTATGTGGGTTCAGGTTTGGCCTCAGACACTTAATGATTACCTAGCTGTGTGATCTTGAGCAAGTCACTTAACCCCATAGCCTTGCAAAAACAAACCAAAAATAAAGTTATGCTTTGCTACATTTTTGTAAAATAACCTATACAAATAAAAAAAAACATTATATAGGGAAAAGCTCCAGAGCTTACTATCTTTGCTCCCTTGGGAAGTGTGGGGTATTAAGTCTTTCTGCCAAGTTCTATTATTTTATCACTAATTGCCTATTGAAATCTTTATTTGTATACTTTATTGATATCTGAAACTTCAGTATATCCAAAACAAAAGTTGTCATCTTCTTTCCTAAACCTATTCTTCTTATAAGCTCTTATTAGTGAGAATGATTCCACCTTTTCTCTAGTCACTTGAATTCATAAACTTTGAGTCTCCCTTACTTCTCACATGAAATCATTTGCCAGTTATATCTAGTATTGTCAATTCTACTTTCATATTTCTCTCATCTTTCTCCTTTTCTCAACAAATAAGTGCATTACCATAAGGGTGGGGGTGGGGGTGTTCAGGAAAAACTAGTATCTCTACTATGAGGAGTGCCAAGTGTGAGGACTGCTTTTCACTTTTGGTGTCTACCTGTTCTACTTAAATCTTACTTGTGTTCCCAAGAAGCTGCAGTATGCATTGGTCACAGCAGAGCAAACTGTTTCAACAGACAAGCTAAATCAGGCTGAGTGAATCAAGGGGTCTCAAAACCATTGGTGAGTTAGGGGGTGATGTCTATTCCAAGCATGTCAATACTTCATCTGGTGGAAGGGATGATGAGAACAATTTGTTCCATTGCCTGAAGCAGGCAGAATGAACACTTAGGGCTTGGTTAGACATTGAAGATGCCAAGGTCATTCACTGTATCTCTAGCCATCACCAATCATTCTGCCTCACTAAAATTCAATTTATGTACAAATCAAAAGACATCATACCATTTTACCACTTTTACTTCTCTCAATGTTCTGTGGTCAGGCAAATGATAAAGTAGCAGATGCAAATACACAGTCCTGCACATAGGTGACCCAGGTCATGTGGTCATTTTCTCATTGGAAGCAACGCTAAGATTCAGCAGCCCCCTGGATGTTTGAGAAAACTTTTAAGTATCATAAAGTATTATACTGCTCATCTCCTGGTGGGAGGAAGAGACTAGACACTAATGGACAATAAAAAATTCATTATACCTGAAAGATTAATAGCTCTTGTTCTGTAAGAACCTAGGACATATCACATCCAAAAAGTAGCCCTAAGGGAAACAAGACTGGCAAATGAAAGTCAACTTACTGAAGATGGAGCTGGATACACATTTTTCTAGAATGGTCTCAATGAAGGGGAGTGCCATGAAGCTGGAGTAGGTTTTGCAATCAAAACTAATCTAGTCAGCAAATTTGTATGCCTACCAAAAGGAGTAAACAACTGTCTCCTAACAAGTGATTGACACTTGCAGGAAAATATCACTCCACCATCATCAATGTCTATGCTCTGAAAACAAATGTAAAGATCCTCAGATTGCCTTTTGTTAGGGGGAAGGAAGGGAGGAAGAGGGAAAATTGCAAAATTCAAAACCTTGCAAAAAAAGATTGGTAGCAACTACTATTATAAATAATTGGAAAACAAATAAAATATTTATATTTTAAAAAATAAATGTCTATACTTCTACCATGATGAATCATTAATGTGCCAATAGTCAACAAATGGATAATTTTTTATGACTTTAATGCTAGATGGGCTCAGATGACCAGACATGCCAGGGAGTCTGCAAGGAAGGGAGTTGGAAACAGCAATAGGAATGGTCACTTACTACTGAAAACTTGTGGACCTCATGACCTTCTCTTCACTAACACTGTCTTCCATTTAGAAAACTTTATGGAGGCACCTTCACAGCAAACCCTGGCATTTCCTAGACTATGTGATTGTAAGAAGTGACAGTAAGGATGTGAGGCAATGTATGCTAGAGAGTGCTAGACTGACCATAGACTTATCCTCTTCAAGCTAATTATTTGTCTTCAACAAAAGCAGAAGCTCCAAAGCAAAATGGATTAAGTCAACAGATTAGTGCATTTCTCTGAGACAGAACAGTCTGTTTCTAACTTGGAGGGAAAATTGAACCAACATACATTTGGCAACAGTGAAGCATAAAAAGAGTAAGCAATTTTCAGAAATTTGGTGTACAGCACTGTGTTTGCTTATCTGGGTCAGAACACTTGCAAAGAATAAAACTGGTTTGGCAAAAATATTGGGGGAAATTTGGAAGATATTAAATGAAAAATGAAGACTCCACAGGTTTTATAGGGTGGATGATCCATCTCTAAGAAGGCAACATTTAATTTCATCAAAGGTAAAGTATAGGTGAAGCATAGAGAGATGAACTTGTCTCAGTAAAAAGGCAGATGAAATTCAGTTTTGTGCTAATAGTAACAATCCAAAGCTCTGACCATTATTTATGGACCAAAGAGCTATAGTCAACTATTCAGTGCTAATGGAGTTACATTGATTAGTAATAAAGAATTGATCCTAGAGAGATGGGCTGAACACTTCCATAATATTGGCAACAAACCATCATCAGTCAATGCTGAAGATATTGACCATTTACCTCAAGTTGAATTCAATCCCTCCCTAGCTGAAGTTCCAGCTGAAGAAGAGATTTTGAATGCCATCAATCTCCTTTCATGTGACAGAGTACCTTATGTTGATTCTACTCTGGGTGAGAATTACAAGATGGAGTGTTCAAAGCTCATACAAAAGCTGACTGAAATTTTGCAGGTTATAAGGTAAGAGGAAGTGTTCCTCGGGTATTCAAGGATGTCTCTATTGTCCATCTCTAAAAAGGTAAAGGGAATAGATTTTCCTATGAAAAACACAGGAGGATCTCTCTCTCTTAGTCATTGCTAGCAAGATTCTTGCCAGAGTTCTCCTTAATAGGCTGATCCTTCATTTGGACGATGTCACCTACCTGAGAGTACTTCAGAAAGGGGTGAAGAGCAGTCGATATAGTGCATGCTGACCATCAACCCCAGGAAAAATGTCAGGAGAAGAATAGAAATCTGCATACAATGTTTATAAATCTGACCAATGTCTTTGATACTGTCAGCCATAAGAGCTTATAGAAAATTTGTCAGAATTTTGGTTACATAGGGGGAGGCTAGGTGATGTAGTGGATAGAGCACCAGCCTTGGAGTCAGGAGTACCTGGGTTCAAATCCGACTTCAGACACTTAATAATTACCTAGCCGTGTGGCCTTGGGCAAGCCACTTAACCCCATTGCCTTGAAAAAAAAAATCTAAAAAAAAAAAAGAAGAATTTGGTTATATGGAGAAATTCATCAGTATTATAGGTCAATTTTGTGATGGCATGCTTGCCCAAGTTCTGGATAGTGAACAATGTTGTCATCTGTTCCAAGTCACCAATGGAGTGAAAGCATGTGAAGCTCTGTGCTTGTTCCCATGCTTAATGTTTTCAGCTATGTTATCAAATATTTTCAATGAAGATGAACATAGATAGCATCAAGGTCAGCTACAGCATGACTGGTAAATTAATCAACTTGAAAAGACCAAAGTGGAGGAGTGTTGATGCATGACTTTCTCTTTGCAGATGATTGTACTCTCATTGTAGCTTCTGAAGTTGAGATACAACAAAGTATGAACCAATTCTCTATTGCTTGTGCTAATTTTGGCCTAACAATTAATTCATGAAAACACAGGTGCTCTATCAGCTAGAACCATACCATTCATATGTGGAACCATCAGTTACAGCAAGTGGAGAAGTTCTGATTACTGTGGATAAATTCACTTACCTTGACAATATATTTTTCAGGTAAGTAGACATTGATAATGAATTTGACACACTATTGCCAAAGCCAGCTCAATATTTGAGAGATTCTGAAGGAAAGTATGGGAGAGAAGATACATTAGACTGATCATCAAGCTGAAGTTCTATAGAGCTATTGTACTGCCTCATTGTTGTATGCCTATAAAACCTAGACAGTTATGACAATATACCAGCACCATGCCAGGAAACTGAATAGCTTCCTTTTGAATTGTCTTGAGAGGATTCTAAAGATTATCTGGCAAGATAAGATGCCAGACACTGGAGGTCCTTTCTTGAACTGAACTGCCAAGCATTCAAACTCCCCTGAAGAAAACAAAAATCCAATGGGCTGACCACATTGTTTGAATGCCAAACATATTACCTAAAAGAATATTTTATGTTGAACTCACACAAGGCAAATGCTCACATGGTGGTCAGAAAAAAAAACACTCTAAGAACTTTGGGACTGATTGCATGACATAGGAGACATTGGTACAGGACCACCCAGCATGGCTGTGCCCTCGTCAGAGAAAGTGTTGTGCTCTATAAGTAAAGCAGAATTGAAGTAGCTTAAAAGAAATGTGAGATAAGCAAATTTAGAGAATCCTCCCCAAATATTTATATGACCTATTTGGTATCTGTGGTAGAGCATTCTGAGTTTGTATTTGTCTGATCCATCAAACTTAGACACACTATGACTTGACTCTAAAATAATGATGTCATTTTGATCTTCTTTGAGAATGAAAAACAACAACCAGACAAGTGATATTATTGTAATTTGAGCCTCCATCTCCCTTTTTATGGATTTTTGCAATAGTCTTCTAATGGATCTCCTTGTTTCCAGGTGTCCATCACTCTAATCTGTCTTCCACGTAACTACCAAAATACCTTTCCAGGGAACATACTTCTTTCCTGCTCAAAAGCTTTCATTGACTTGCTATTGACCCTAGAATAAAATACCTACCTCTCAGATGCTCCACAATATGGCTTCCACTTGCCTTTCCACACATTTCGCATTATTCATTTTTATGTACTCTGTCTCAGGTAAAGTGGAGCACTAACTTCCTGACTCTAAATTTAACATTCTTTTCCCCACTTCCATAAATTTATACAATCTGATCCTCTTGGCTGGAATATATTTCATTCTCTGCTCTCCTTTGCAAACCCTTTCATTTCTTTCAGACTATAAGGTATGTGTTCTCCATGTATATATGACACATGATATATTTAAGTGAAAACACAATTGACTTGAGAGGAGGCATAGATTGATATCTCTGGAATTTTGTCCACTCCTCTCCAAGGGAGACTTTAATTCTTTCTATCACAGGAACAGGAAAAAAGGTTGATGAAGCTATCTATTCTGTTTCCTTCTGAGAGAGAGAGTGTAAAAAAGATGGAAGGAGGGAATTAGGGAGGAGAGAGAGTAAGAAAGCGGGAAAGAGAGGGAGAGAGATAAATTATATCTATCTTCCCCCTCTCTCCTTACCTACCCCTGTTCTAGGAATGTGGTTGTTTTTTGTTGTAGTTGCCATTATTCAAAAACCTGATTTCCTGATCATCATCTCCTAAAGTGGGTAAATCCAAGTTTAAATCCAATAGTTTGACCCCTTTCTAAATGCTAGTTACATAAAAATCATCACAGATAGTGAATAGCAAATAAACCCATTTATCCAAATAAAACAATAAGTAGAAATTAGAAATCTTCTGCGGATTAGAATATAACAGAAAATACATCAGAACAAATGAGATCTTTAGATGAGAGTAAGCTGACATCTTATCAGTCTCTATATATGCATATATGCATGTGCTGTGTATGTGTGCCTGTGTATGTGGAGAAAGAAAGAGAAACACAAAGACATAGAGACAGAAAGAGAGATATTGAGAGAGAGCCATTCTCACATATGGAAAAATTCTCTGAAGTTCCTAGGAAAACAAAATGGAAATCAGGGATATGTTGAGGTCTGACTTCCCCTATATATTTTCTACTTCCAGGCTTCTTTCCTCCTCTCTCTTCTTTGGAGTTCATAAAAAAGAGAGAATGTATCTCTCAAGAAATAAGAATGAGGAAATGGCACTTCAAAACTACTGAAGAAGTTATTATTCTTTGGACCAATTGATTGAGTCTCAACCAAATTGCTCCCGTTTGGGGTGGAAATGTTATTTATAAGAGTTTAGCTCTGGTATCATTTCCTCTAAAAACACTTTTCTTGATTTCCCAGAGAGGTTAATGTTCTCTCACTTATCAAATTAACTTATATTTAGTCATCTGTAATTAAATTATAACCTCTCAATAGACTATAAACTCATGGAAATACATATTTACTGAACTTTGAGGTGTGTAGTCTTTAGTTCCATTCTATAGATATAAACATTGAGATAACATTGCCCTCTGACCAAAAAGGAATAAACCGTAAGCTATTGTTATTGTTGTTTTAAGGAGGAATGCTTTCCCTTGAAATACACTTTTATAACATAATATCTTTGTAATTTTGAGACTTTTTGTCATGTAGTGGCTTTACTACCTGTCTAATCATAGTAACGAAGAACACATTGTCAGTCAGGCAAGTTGTTTTAAAGCATTATAGCTGTCATTGTCTTCTAAAGGAAAACTATATTCATTAAAGAGCACATCACATTCCCACAGTTCTCATGGATATAACTCTGAGAACAGGTAACTAGTATTTCCCCTTGCCCCTTACTCCTGCATAAATTGCAAAGTACAGGCTTATGTATATGCCATGGTGAGTTATAATGAGAGATGAAGATGCAAGTTGTTTACCTAAAGAGCTTATGACCTAATGAATAGGGGAGACAGGATAAAAGTTTATTTATATCAACTAAAGAAAAAATGTACAGAAGTATGCATACTAAGTATGTGGGGCATGGGGACGGATTAAATTGCAGAGATTGGGAGAGGTCATTTGCCGCTACTGGAGTCATTGAAGTGACTGGAGCCAGATGGGATTAGTCTGGAAAAGTTTCTCTGGCAGAACCTAAAGAGAGTTGGAATGAGGGGCGGGAGGGACATGTGCCATCAATAGGAGTTATTTATTAGGCTCTGAGTTCCCTCTTTGAGTCTGGGAACCTCAAAGGAATTGAAGATATGGCACAAGCACACACAGTTTGTAGGTGAGTCTGAAGTGCCATATATGGCTGTAAATTTATAACCCTGGTAGCCACATGTTCACCACCACCAGAGGGCTAAATCATGCAGAACAAGGTTGTACAGTCTTCAGAGTCAGCAGAGAAGAGACATATTTTCAGAATCAGAGAATCACAGAAACCCTGAGTTTGAAGGGGACCTCAGAGGTTATCTAGTTCAAAACAAATTTAATTGAATGACTGGATAGATAAAAAAGCATTTAGTAAAGACTTACCATGTGTCAAATGCTAGGAATAAAAATAGAAAAGCAAATACAATCCCTGTCCTCAAGGAGCTTATATTCTAATGGGGGGGAGTCAAATCTAAGAAGGATGATTTTGATCCAGAAATTTACAGGGGAGAAAAGAGGGGAAGAGACTAGATTGATAAATCTATATTTCTGTCAAAGACAAGGTACAAAAGTGATTAAAGTTCGAGAACTGAAGTAGAATTTGGAACAGAAATAAAGAATGTATAGGTGACATCAAGGGGTTGAGACTGTTGAAGACAGTGGATGAGAGCAGTAAAGTGTAACACAGTTGAGGTTTTCCTAATATAGTGTGACAGGAGAGATAATCATTGAACAGGTCCCAGATCAGATTTACTATAGTTCTAGAAGTTCTTATTCATATCTGTAAAGGAAACCCCTCTGCCACTCCAATGGGTCTGATAGGGTATCATTGTCAGTGCTCACTCGTATCTTGCAGGTCCCTATATTTTCAAGACTTCCTATAACAGAATGTTTTTGTATATGCCATCCCATAAATATACCACATGGCATCCAATAGGCAAAAGGGGTATTCCTCCTGGGGGTATCAATGAGGACCATTGGCTATCCGTACATTATCCCCTCCCTGATGACAAATGCCCAGTCTAGCTTATTTGTCAGTCATACATTTATTGGATAATATCTTACTCTGTTCATATGTTTGCAGCTTATTCATAAATCTTGTTTCTCTAGTGCTTAGAAAGATATTGATATAAGTATACTCAGGTATTTGTTGATAGGTACTATTGTCAATCACATTTATCAACACAGAGACTTTTTAATAGACAATTTATTACATGCTTAGACCATAGTGCCATGGTAAACAAAATTCAATGGATTCCAATAACATTTTTGGCAACCTCACACAGTCTTTCATTACAACAGCAGGATGGGAACAGTTTGAATAAAGCAAAGGGAAAGGGAAAGATTTATACATCAAAGAACATATAGAGAAAGGAAAGATCTACAGTAGATTAAAATAATAAACTGATCAGCAAATAATAACAGTTTAAACTGAAATTTGCAGACAGAGCAGGAACTAACAGATAGTAGCAGGCCTATAAATGACATCTCAGCTTGGTTTTGCAGACTCAAGTTTCTGTGACTAGCTGTCTTTAAGGAAATAGTGGTCTTGGAGTCAATACAGAAAAATTATCTTACCATATATCATCATATAGTGATATACATATTTAATCCTTTGAAGAGTTTAGCATTCTGTAACCCATACCCATGTGTTCTAGTATATTACATTTTAATGGACCTTTATTTTATTGGGGTCCTTTATTTTTTAATCTTCAAAAGGTAATTCAGTAACTGAAATTAACATTTGAAATTTCAGCATTTCCAGAGCAGGGTCAGACAGCCTTCACCTGAAAAACCTCTTCCTAGGAAGAATCCACTACACCCTCAGCTGGCCAATTATTCTTTTTGGATAGCTGCTATGAGAAAATCTGTCCTTATACTAAAGACAAATATGTTAGTGAATAATAAATAAATCATTCATTATTCCTATTCTGTCCTTGGGGATCAAGCAGATCTAATTCACCAATTACATGGAAAACCTTCAAATACTTAAACACAACTATCACATTTCTTCTCTCTTCTCTCTTCCAGGCTAAATTCTTCTCATTCCTTAAACTAAGCTTCATATGGGACCTTCTTGATCCAACTTGATCACTCCAACTTGTCAAAAACTCTCCTAAAATGTCATCCCCAATACAGACTGAACTACCGCAGATGTGGACTGAGCAGGACAACTTATATCAGATGTATCATCTTCCATGTTCTAGTCAGAGAATACTTTGTAGGTGTGCTTAATAGTTTGAGGGCAAAGGGAGAGCAGAGGAATAACATGTCTTGTTATTGGCCTGGAAGAAAGAGTCCAAATCACTTTAACAATGATGTGGTGAGAAAAGGGAAATTAAGTAAGCAAAGGAGAAGGTGATATGAGGTTGGAGAGTTATGAAGTCTATTAACATGGATTTCAATTTGGTATTTTCTAAAAGAGATATCCACACACTCTATTGGTTATAGTTGAAACATTTTTTCCCTTCAATTAGAGCATTTTTTTTCTTAGTTTGTTTTCCATCCTTCCTTCCTTCCTTTTTTAATTAAGAACTTGACAAAATTCACAAACATGATTATTTCCATATATAAAGAACAGAAAGAGGATTTTAGATGAAATTGCATATCTGTATTATATATCATTTTATACAGTTTTTTAAAATGGCATTTCTAAAACTACTTTACTTTTCTTTTGTCCCCTTTTAAACTTTCTTCTCTTCTATTTTTCTGTAAATATTTCATTGACAGTCCTTGTCTTTTTTCCTTTATTTTATTTTTCCTTAGCCTCCTGCTCACCAAAGGCAGATCAAATTATGTTTGGAAAAAAAAGTTAAGCAAAAGAAATGAACAAAATGGTATTTTGTACCTAGAATAAATCAACTGTTAAGAGACCAGAAATATCTTTTAACATGAACATTCTGTAGTCAAAATTGGTCATTGCATTGATCAGAAATCTCGTCTTAAAATCTTTCATAATGTTGTTATTATATCCATTGTTCTTCTGACTGTATTAACACCACTTTGCTTTATTTCTTCTTAACCTGTTTTTATAATCTCTTCTTAAAGCATAATAATTTTATGCCACATTCATTGACCATACTTTGTTCAGTCATTCCTCCAATTGATAGGAACTCACTTTCTCCAATTCTTTGCTGCCACAAAAAGTGCTGATACAAATAGTTCTGCACATATGAATACTTTCCCCACTGCTTTTTAATTTTGTTGAGATATATGCTTAGTAGTGTTGACATTGGGTCAAAGGCTACATGTGCATATTTTAGTACTATTTTGGTTATTGTACCAAATTACATTCCAGAATAGTTCAACCAATTCAAAGCTCCATTAGTATGCTTCCTTTCAGCATTTCTCACTTTCCTTTTTTTCTTCATCTTTGCCAAATTGATAGATAAGATAGAACTTAAGAAATTTTGTTTTGCATCAATTTGAAGACTTTTCATATGGCTTTGTTGACAGTTTTCATTTCTCTTTTTTCATAAACTGCCCATTCATATTCTTTGACCATTTTTATATAGTTTTGATTTATTTGAATCAATTCCTTATGAGTAGTTGATATCAGTTTTTAAAGGCATTTGCTTGAAAGATATTTTCCCTATTCACTATTTTCTTCTAATCTTGACTACATTTATTTTCATTTCACAAAAACTTTTAAATTTTATTTAATCAAAATTATTCATGGCATCTCTTTAAAATCCTCTTTATTCTTTGTTTTGTAAAGTGTTTTCCCCCATTCATTGTTGCAAAAGATTCCTCCATCCCTTCTCTAATTTATTTATTATTATATTAATATCTTCTATTCATTTGAGGTTTATTATTTTTTAAATTATGATTTAAAAAATAATAGATATTTTTCAAGTTATTGTAAATACTAATTGAAAGTTCTCCATTTCCACACTGAGAAAAGAGAGCTGATTTTGAATTCCCTGACTCCTATAGCATCTTCAGAAAGTGAGCCCAAGATTTAGTTGTGGTGTATTTGCTCTAAGCAATGAGGTAAGAGACTGCAAGAAAAAGGGTGGGGTTTCCCCCTATCCCAGATCTCAAGTGGAGTTTCTAGAGTTCACAGTTAGCAAAATCCTCCTTTCATTTATAAATGGAGTATGTTTGCTCTGGAAAAAACTGAGAGGATAAATATGGAATGCCACAGAGACCACGATGTTATTTTTGCAGTCTCTCTTCTGATTATAACTTCAGTTCAAGTCTCTTTTTTTCTTCCCCACCCTCTGTTTTATTCAGACATTTCTCCTGTGACCATTCATACACATATGCATGTATGTGTTGACTTAGAGGCATTTTCAAATTGAGTCCCTGTGGTCTTTCATACAAATACAAATTGGTCCTCTTTTGTGACCCCCATGCATTTCTACAATGATAGAGGTAGGAAAGGGACAAAGGGTACTAAAGCAATCTTGTTTTATATAATCCTTAAACATAACTTAGTTGTTATATATATATATATATATATATATATACATACAATTCTTATTCAGTAACCAAGTAAACCTCCTAATGGAGAAAGTAAATCATATTTTTAAATTCACAATATTAATGAAAGTAGGAGTCAACAAGAAGTCCAATGGAAGGATAGCTCATTTGTTCTTGAGAAAGTTAAATTAAAGGAGTTGGTGGAGTTGGCTTTATCATGAATTTAGTGGCAACAAGAACAGAATTTCTGTAAATGTTTCATTGATGCTCCTTTTATTGAAAGCTGGTTATCTTGTATAATAATAGTAATAAGCATATGAAGAACACAATGAAAATAATGGTACCACATTATACTATTGTTTATGAAGGGGGGAATCTAGTTGGGTTTCCTATATAACTATCCAGCATGAGTTGAAACAGGTAACATAATTAGCATGCTATACATCATGTTTTTTTATATGAATATCCATGAGAGGTGAAAAAGTAATGCAAGCACAAACTGATGGATGGCTAGAGGGAAGCTTTGTGACACTGGGAAGTTTGAACAGTCTTTGAAAGACAAGTCAGTAGTTGAAATTGAAATTTGACATGTCAGTATTTCCAGGACTTGGATATTCAGCCTTCACCTGAAAATATGTTCATAGGAAGAATCCACTACCTCCCCAAGTGAACAATTATACTTTTAGAGAACTGTTGTGAGAAAGTTGGCCATTTGAATTTACTGAGGTGACAGCCAAAGACAATAGGCTGAATGTTTTTGACCCATTGTTCAAAATGTGTATGAAGAGAACAGAAATGGGAGGGGGAAAAATAACCTTAAGCTTGTGTGACACATACTTGACTTCCAGTTTCACTTTCATTTAAAAAAAATCAGGGGCAGCTAGGTGGCACAGTGGATAGAGCACTGGCCCTGAGGCAGGAGGGACAGAGTTCAAATCCAGATTCTGATACTTAATAATTACTTAGCTATGTGACCTTAGGCAAGTCACTTAGCCCCATTGCCTTGCAAAAACCAAAAATAAATAAATAAATTAATAATCCACGTATACTTGCTAGACACCTGAGCAAAGAAGCATGGTAAACTTTATGGGAGATGCAAATATGTGTGTTTTACTATCCTTGCCTTTGAGAAATCCACATTCTAGTTGTGGAGATAAAACATGAACAGAAAAAGCAATTATTTAGGTTCTTTTTAAAAATTTGAATCTGTGATTTTTACTAGTATAAGGAGTATCCAGTAAGAAATTCTGTATGCCATTGCCAATTAGAAAACATTCTGTGTACAGTGGTTTTATAGAATTCCCTAAATACAGACATTGAATGACTTTTTCAGGGTCATACAACTAATACTGTATTTCCCCATGTATAAGAGACACCCCTTTAAAAAAATTGTGAAAAAAAGAAACTGGGAAATCTTATAGGTGATTATAGATTTCTTTACTTGGATTTCCTTTTTTTTTCACTTGTCTTTGCACTCATTGCTTTGCATTTGTTACTGATATATTAGGTTACATTTTGCCACATTCTGCTCAGAAATGGCTCAGAAAAGATTTTCATACAATGCTGAATTCAATTTCAAAGAGATCCAATTTGCAAAAATGAATGGAAATCATGCTGCCGAACATCAGTTTGGTCCTCCTCGAATTGAGAAAATAATCCAAAATTGGTTACAGGAAGAAGAAAGCCTACTGAAAATGCCAAGGCAGAAGGCCCTGAGAGGCCAGTCAGCCAAATAGCCTGATTTAGAGAGAGAAGTGAAGAGATGGATTGAAGAGCAAAGGACCATTGGAATTCCTGTGTCCACAAAGATGGTTCAGCAGGAGGCAAGAAGAATTGCTCATGAAAAAGAAGTTATTGATTTCAAAGAAGCACACAATTGATGCTTCAGATTCATGAAACAGAATGGACTAAGCATGTGTCCATGCACCAGACTTGCCCAGGGAGTGCTTGTGGTCAATCCCAGAATGTAACACGGGCAAGAGAGTGAGTATGAGGTAATGGAGGGGAATTTTGACAGTGATGAGGAGTTGTATAAATTTTATGAAGAATAAAACTTGAGTTCATTAACTTTATGTAATACATTTTTTTCAAATTTCAGACCTCAAAATTAAGGTGCATCTTAAACAAGGGAAAATGTGGTAAATATCAGAAGCAAATTTAAGGGTAGCTAAGTGGCATAGATGATAGATGCCAAGCCTAGAGTTAGGAAGACCTGACACTTACTAGTTGTGTGACCTTGGGCAAGTCACTGAAAAAACCTCGAAACCTCTTTTTGCTTCAGTTTCTTCATTTGTAAACTTCATTTGTAAATAATAATAACATCTATCTTCCTGGATTGTTGTGAGCTCAAATGAGGTAAAGTACTTAGCACACTATTAATTGCTCTCAAATCTGTCTAACTCTGAAACTAGTACACAAGTCTTTCTGCTCCTTGCTTTCTGTATCAGAGCAGAAATGTCCAATTGAATCTATGTAAATAAAGCTAAAATGGCAACCTAGAAATGAAAGCAATTAAATAGATATAAAACTCAATAATTTTAGAAGAATATATTATTGTTTGCTACAAACTCAAGTTAAAAAATATACATGTAAAAATGTTTGGCAAAATGGAACAGGATTGTTAGGATTATATAGGCTACCATTGCTACTTTTTTTCAATTACTAAAATTTTACTAAAATAATAATTTATAAAAAGGTATAAAATATACAAATTCATATTAGAATTAATCATATATAAAATTTCAATTCGGCACTGTTTGAGAGGGAACTATGCTTCAAGGCTCCCCTTGGCTGAATTAATCAGACCAAAAGCAAAACATTTTCTGAATGCTTTTAGTGTCAGGGAAAAGACACATTGCTTGGTTCTCTTGGACAAAGTCTTGGTCTAATGATGTGGGTGAAAAAAATGACAAAACTCTAGGAACTGAAGTTTATTTACTGTAAAAATTAAGCAAATCAAATGTTCCTAGAGAGAAGGAATTTGCCTTAAACTTTGGAATCTTCTTTTTCAACATAGAAATGGAAAAAGTCTTGAGCTTTTATTCCCTTGGATTTTTATAACACTTCTATTTGCATTGGCATATTAATCTCTCATACTAAGATTCTTACCTGTCTCCTTAAGCAGTAAAAATTGGATATTAAAATGTGTTTTGATAGTGAGTATCAGGATTTT